>NC_090648.1:300148471-300298471 GCF_040937935.1 Hyperolius riggenbachi | reverse complement strand
TACATCATTTTATTAAAATACTGGTAATATGTTTGATGATGCTCCTGGGTGATGACAAGAAGGTTAGATCATTATGATCAAACTTATCTGCCATCTTCTCCCTGTGAAGAAAGTTGACTGATCAATTTTAAAGTATTGCGAACTGAATAAAATTGAAACTGGTCAGGTATGTTGTATGGATTATTTTGAAATCAGGAAGACCATTGTGCGTATGTGGCCACCAGAAGTAAAGCCTTTCGTTCTACTGTAAATGAGCTTGAAGCGCACTTGCCCTGCCGTTTTCAGCTGTCACCCTGAGAAATTTCTCCTTTACGGCTTATCCTTTATTTCTAAGATGCTGTTTAAGAATTTTAAGTGCTGCTCATACACTTTGGACTAGCCAGTTGGCATTGATCCTTACATGTGATTGCCTATGAAATGCATTGAGAAATGCATTGACGATGCTTACTTTTTAATTATCAATTACACTAGTTATTCTTCCAGGAGGTAAGTATCCTTGTACACCTGTTTTATATATTAACTATTCTTTAAAAAAGGTATTCAATTGAATGTCTGTGTTTCAAATCTATGTATGACTTTATATCAACCCTTGGTGTGCAACCTTGAACTAGTAGGCTTTGTATATTGCCTAATACCTGTATTTCTCTTTCAGTCACTTGTGGCCTTAGTAGTGAGTAGAGATGCTCAATAAAATTTTATTTTTACGACTTGCATATGAATGTGAGGGCAATTGTATGCAACTAGGTATAATGCTGGTTGACTTTAGCTGACATTGATTAACCCACTTTCAGTCTGCATAAAATTTGCATTAAATTCACGTGCATGTTAGAATCCTTTGCAACTCAGAGAACATTTCCACTAGTGAGTATAACATCTATACTCTTCTCTAGATTATAGTCAGTAAGGGCTTGTTCACACTTCCAAGAGCTTTTTCTAAGCGCTTTGTGATTTAAGCTCTTGCCAATGTTATCCTGGAGTGATGTGCTTTTGTAAAAATCCCCCATAGCATTGCATTACCAAGAGCTTTTAAAATCTCTAGCGTTTAAAAAGCTCTTGTAGTGTGAATTAGCCCTAATACTGCACTTACAGGCTCCCAGTCTTTTTGCCTTATCTCTAAGGTTATCAAATGAATCCCCCATAATTCCTGACATTCTGGTCAGAAAGTTAATGGAGAATTATATTTTTTTTGTTACTTTCAAAGGACAGCATTTTGGAAGGGTATAAAATTTACAGATGATTAGTGGCCAATGGAATGAAACTGCTTGGCATTCTCTTTTTTTAAGCAGTCTGCATAAGTAATGTTTAATGGCTTCTTGTGTGTGTGTAGATTATTTTTTTTTTTATGCAAACATGGCTATTAAAATATATTTTAGCACAGAAATAGAAGATGCAAATGAGCTGTGTTTGATACAGCGGAAGAGGGAAGGACTGAAGCATGTGAGACTTCCAACTGTTTTACAAAGAATAGAAGGGTATGTAGCCTTTTGTGTTAATGTGTGTGCAAGATTTTATACTTCCTAATGCATATATTCAAATGGTTGAAGATGGTATTTGTATATTAAATTTACTTTTTATTCCTCAAAATCGCTGCCAGGTTTCAGATGCATTTGTGGGCCTTAATGTAGGCAACACCTGCAAATGTGGGTAGTCTTTAAATAAACCTCTGGCAGGGTTACCACTGCAGCATAGAAGCAGGTTTTATATAAACATCGTGGGACCTCATATAAATTGGCCATGTCTGGCTTTTAGTTCCAGCATTTTAAAAATCCATTATACTATGACTTGATGGAGAATGGAACTAAAAACCACTGAAACCACTGCTCACTTTGCAGTTCCTAACAGTTCTGTAGATCTGCTTCAGTGCTGCCTTGGTAACTTGAGAAGCGTATTATTGGGTAGCTAAATATGATTTGTGAATTCTGCATTACAAACTCTCATGTCAGTGATTGTACTTGACAGTGTTTTTATTTGGGCTTTAGCATTGGTGTGTCCCATTTGATCAGATTTTGTACGGTAGTTTTCAGTGTAGTATAAAACAAAGTGAAAGTTTTGAAAGCTTCCAGGATTCCCAGTAACTTGTACCTGCCGGTAAAGAAACCAAAACATTTCAAAAGTTAGTAATTCAGAACTCTTTTAGGCTCTGTTCACACTGCAGAGCCAAACAGACAGTTTTGCAGGATCTCAGTGGAATGTGAAAATGAGCAGTAAATGGATCCTAGGTTACCCTATGTGATTCGTAGAGTCTATTCATACTGGCAATCTGAGCGAAACACAATTGCAAAGCCCCTGACTGCACATTTTTTTTTAAATTTTTTTTTATTTTTTTGGCATAGTGGATGCGTTTTCCATAGCAGCTTATGGTGGAAATGCATCTGCTACAGATGCATACTGGACACAAAAATCAGAGCGGACACTGAACTGTCTGCTCTGAACGGGACGTTTTGTCTGCAGCTCAATGGGAACTGAGCCTAATTCTTCAAATATTGTATTTGCCTAAATATAAACTTATTTGAATTTAAATTGACATCTCCCCCCCGCCCCCCCCTTTTTTTTTTTTTTTATTAAGCATGAGAGAACAGGCGGAATATTAATGTGCCATAGGTGCTGTTCCCAATACACTAAACCACATAGAGCGCGTACATGAAAAAGGCACCTGGAAAATAAAGCACAGGTGCTTGCTGTCAGTAGAATATTGCTAAAATTAGCAATATTCTACTACTGGATTCCGATAGTAAAATATCGGTAATCTTTATTGATATTTTACTATGACTAAACCTAACCTTACACTCACACAGAACCCTTCCTCTACCAGTGCACCCCAATGGGTGGCGCCTAACCCTATTGCTACTTGCCCGGCTCTTGTGGTTATTAGAGATAGACTGTGAAATGTTAATAATTCTGGCGTGCATAGAAATTAATTGCATATTGCATGCATCTCAGTACTTGGCTTGTCAAATGCACTCCCTGACAATTCCAAGCTGCGTAGGATAAATATGTATGCAAGCCGGTTATCTTTAGCATGTCACTGATCATCTCTAATGCTGATCCTGTACTGTAAATGTTTTCTATAACTGACCCAGAACAAGTTTGCAGATCAGGTGTTATTGAGTCCACTGGCTGCATACTTGTGACAGGTGTGGAACACAGAATCAAGAAAAGCCAAATCTCATGTCTACTGACGTCAAAAAGAAATAGACACAAACTTTTGTATTGCCTACAGTTCATGCTCTTTCCTCTAATAACTGTGAACCTAATTATGCCCTAATAGAAACACTGTTGAGCTCCATGTTTTTTTAGCACTAAAATGGTTATTATGAATCTACATAACTTGTTTCTGTTGCTTTATATTGCTTAGTAGTTTTGCTTTGTATTAACCTATGTCTTTATTGTATTTTTTTTTTTCATAGCCATGCCTCTCTTTCTGTTGAATCAGTCATCTGCATGCCACCTTCTTTGGATGAATATATCTTTCCCCTAAGACCTTTATCTATTAGGAACAAAGGTGACTATTTTGAAGGGAAAAAACCTTTGCAGTTGGATACACTGTAATTGTGACAGGATGTATAATAGATCAGTGCTGAATTTAGTGTTAAAAAGGTTTTTTTTTGTTTGTTTTTTTTATTCGTTAAAGTGGAACTTATTTCTTATATGTGATCTACCGTGTTTTCCTACAAAGGTTAAGTAAACCCAGGACTGTGCTGTCATATTAGGATACAGAAATGGCACTTCTGATCTGACAAATTCTTATTCTGAAGTTTATAAGTTCAACTATTCAGGACATGCTAATATGTTGTGAAAAATGCGACAGACAAATCCATGTATCCGTAATTTAAAGCAGTAAGAATGACAAGCATGTCAATCGCAAATCGCGGAACTTGCTCCGTGGCAGTGACTTTAAACAACGTAGCAACAGCATCCATTAACATCTCCTAGAGCAGTGCTGTCCAACTTCACGGGCATGGAGGGACATTTTTTTTTTCAGACCCCATGGTGGAGGGCCGAAGGTAGTGACAGGTGTCCCCCCCCAGTTAGATAGTGACATGTGCCCCCCCCCCCCCCCCCCGCAGCGGAGGTAGTGACAGGTGCCCCCCCAGTTAGATAGCGAGATGTCCAGTGCCTCGTCCGTTACCTCCGATCAGCGTTGCCAGCCAATGCTCTCTCCTGTGTCCCGGCTACCGCTGCCCCACAGCTCAGACCTCACATATTGCGGCGACTGAGGCAAGCAGAGTGCGCATGGCACCCGCGCGGCTGAACTTCACATGCAAAAGTGACTAATGATGTCACTTCCGCATGTGACGTACTCCGTGTATGCGGGTACCATGCGCACTCTGTTTGCCTCAGTCGCAATCTGTGAGGTCTGAGCTGAGAGGCAGCGGGGACACAGAAGAGGCCACTATAAGGGAGCAGGCATGGCACCCATACCTGCATCTCAGGGAGACGAGCGGGCCGCAGCAGGAGTCCTGGCGGACCGGATGCGGGCCGCCAGTTAGACAGCGCTGTCCTAGAGCATTGCTACTGTGCATGTGCAGTGATTGGCCCGAATTCTGGCGCCGTTGTCCCGCCCACAAGGCCATCGCCACCAGTCAAAAGTTGAAGCAGTGAAATAACGAAAGAGGAGGCCATGCTTGTCATACCAACTGCTTTGAACAATTGAAGCTTGGATTTATTTTGTGAACCAGCCTGAAATGTGTTCTAGAACTATACCGGCTGGTGAATGTTTGCATCTGCCAGGGAATTAAAACCCAACACCACATTAGGCCAGAAACCCACTAGTAGCGATTTCTAATTGCTTGTGATTTGAAAAAGCTCTTGCTAATGCAATGCTATGGGGGATTTTTATAAAATCACATCACTCAAGTGGGATCACACCTATAGCATTACAATTAGCAAGGGTTTTTAAATCCCAAAACGCTCCGTAAATCGCTCCTAGTGGGTTTCTGGCCTTACAGTACACTTTACTGCTTAAACCGCTGCAGCCCTGCTTTGAGGAGGCTGCTTAAATAAAGGCTGCTTTGTGCAAAGGCAGCAGTGGGTGGCAGTGATTAATGGTCTGGTGACCAGACCGCTAAAACCTGTTCATGTGGGGGACACTTGGCGCAGGTCCTAGCTGAACTATTTGGACAATTAGATGCACTGAACTGAACCTCCCCCCACTTGGGGGGTATAAAGTTGATGGTTTTTATATATTAAAGTTTGTTAGATTTAGGATGTAAGCAGTAATTGTGAGATTTTGGTTAAGAAAACTTGCAGTTTATCTTTGGAACTTCAGTGAGTTTAGCTTTGGAGAGATTAATTAGCAATTAGTCTTCTTTAAGGCATGGATGCATGATTAGCAATGAGGTATCCACTAGTAACTCTACTCCTTCCACTTCTAGTAGTTATCACTGTAAAAATGTTAGCAGGCATCAATGTCTGTGTGTTCCAGACAAAAGTGAATCTAGTACTAGGAATGGCTAGTTACCACACCTAATACCAACATCATCAAGACTACTTGACTACAGCAAGACTTCTTGTTCTCAGTTAAGCTTGTTTACATTTTATGTAGGCACGTATAAACAGTCCCACATCATCAAGACTACCATCTGCCATCATGTAACTTGATACCGGCATGATATGGATGCATATTTCGGACAGTAGTCTTGTACTGTTAACACTAATGTTGGAGCTCGAATTCTGTATCCTGTATTCGGAAACCTGAATTATGTCAAACACCAACACTGAAGCTAGTGTACAGGGTGACTGGGAGGCTTCTCACGTGACCAACTAGGTGAGATCGCTAGCTTTCTTGCCACTTTCACAAGGGAATAATGTTTAGTCAGTGCTTGTACAGATTCCATAATGGGATCGCTGCCTTACTATCCAGCATAGAAAACCTTAAAGAGAATCCGAGGCTGATTTTTTTTTTTTTCTTTTTTTATCTGAATAGGACACACAGGCATGTTCTGTGCACAATGACATGCCTCTGTGTCCTTCTATTGCAGCTTAGCTTCTGATTGGAGGAAGCTTATGGAGGCGGTGAGCAAAGGGACAGAGGCGGGGAAGCTCTGCAATAGAGAAGGCGGGGGGAGGAGAAGCTGATAGATGAATATGAGATAAATAGCGTGCTAGCGACGAGCAGATTGTCGCTAGCCTGTTGCTATTTTGCAGGGGGGGACAGCAGAGCCATGGGGGGACTGGCGGCAGCAATAGTTTACAGAGGCATGCCATTGTGCACCGAACATGTCTGTGTCCTATTCAGATTTAAAAAAAAAATCTGACTCTGGTTCTCTTTAAAGGGACTCCGACCACCTCTCATGGGCATGCCTTTAAGCCAGACGACTTCCAACAAAGTAATGCTATGACCCCTCTGGAGGAGCCTCTTGCAATGGCCATGCGTGTCACTTCCTCTTCCTGCTTCATTCAGTGATGCACTTCTCTAACAAAGACAGTGGTGACCCGGAAGTTATAACATAGCCAAGATGGCAGCCACAATTTTAAAATTGAAATCGAAAGAAAACTATTTGGTGTAGAATAGCGATTCAGGCATCAAATGAAAGAGGAGAGCACAAGCTACAGAAATGTATGCATCTTTAAAGTAGTCTCAGGGAAAAAAACTGTAAAATAAGTGGTACTTACCGGGGGCTTCCTCCAGCTCCAAGCTCCCAGGACATCCCTCGCCGCAGCTCTGCCCACAGCCATTCGCTGCAGGTCCGTCCCGGTCCCCGACAAGGACGTCAGAGCGACCTAAAGATCGCTCTCTACTGCACCTGCGCAAGCAGTGCTGTCAATCATCGCCACGTGGGCCGGAGCGGACTGTGCAGGCGCAGCTCTAACGTCCTCACCGGGGACTGGGACAGACCTGCGGTGAACTGCTGCGGGCAGAGCTGCGGCGAGGGACGTCCTGGGAGCTTGGAGCTGGAGGAAGCCCCCGGTAAGTACCAATTATTTTACCACTTTTCCCCTGATGACTCCTTTAAGTACTTTGCAGTACTGGTCAGAGTCTTAAAGGCATGCCCATGAGAGGTGCTCTGAGTCCCTTTAAGGGACACTTGAAGAAGGAGGTATATGGTGCCTGCCATATTTATTTCCTATTAAACAATACCACTTGCCTGGTAGTCCTGCTCATCTCTTTGGTTGCAGTAGTGTTGGAATCACAGGCCTGCTGCTAATCCAGTCAGATTTTTGTCAGCCTGATCTGCATGCTTGTTCAATGTCTATGGCTGAAAATATTAGAGGCAGATGATCAGCATGACAGCCAGGCCATAGGTATTGCTTATAGTGTACATGAGGTGATATGTGATGTGAGATAAACTTGTGTATGTGCAGTACAAAACATATAAATAACCAGGCTATTTTGTTTTGCTGCCTGAAAGAGTTACATTCTAGGCATATAATTGACAGCTTCTGTCTTGTCCTTACCTTGTTGGGAATATAGTAAACCTCACTGATAAGCAAATTGCAACCATAAGTTTTCTTGGCAGAATACAACTTCTGAGGGAGAGATAAAATACATGAACTATTTACCTTTTTCTAACTCTGGGACACTTAATAGGTTGCCACTGAGACAGTAAAACATTCAACCTACTTTTGTAAAATGTTTAAATAGAAAACTCTGGGATACTTAGTCATTTTTAGAAGTAGGAATATCAATATAATTATCTCCTCAGTTTATTTTTACCTCTGGTTCACTTTAAAACATGTGTGACCACCTAAGGAAGCCTGTATACTGGCTGATGATAGAGGTTGTTTGCATGACATTAGATGTACAGTCGCCTCACACCATATGGGTTAGTATGCGGCTCCATATTAGTTGGCATTGGCAGCACATTTGTGTATAGTTGAGAAGTCAGCTGACGTGTGAAGCTGGTCCTAACAGAACACATCTGCTGTCTGACCTAGCATCTCTCATATAGTGGTAAATGATTCTAGCAGCATGGTGGCAGATTTTAATGTTGGGTAGTGCTGAGTGATATGGGGCATTTGGAAACTAGCCAGGTGCAGTACTAGATTGTGTCTGTCTATATCACACATGGGTAGATATTGCATTGATGCCTACTAGTGATGTCGCGAACCTCCGATTTTCGGTTCGCGAACCTCCGTGGAAGGTTCGGTTTGCGGAAAATTTTGCGAACCGCAATAGACTTCAATGGGGTTGCGAACTTAAAATTTACAAAAATTTCTACTGGCTAAAAAAATGATAGAAAACATGTTTCAAGGGTTCTAATACCTGTAGCTCCCTCCACCCTTCTACCTATTCCCTCCTACCGGAGGGAGGAGGGTCTCATCTGCCAGGGAATTCCAGTATTTCAAAAGCCAGCTTGCATACCGTGGCTGGGGATTGAACCCAGGTCTCAGTGTATGGTAGGTAACTAACATATCCATTGTACCACCAACACTTCTAGCTGAAGCTAGCCTAGCATGTACAATTTATGCTCAATCCAAAAGAAAAATTAGACAAGACAAATAACATTTATAGCATGCTTTTTCTCCTGGCAGACTCAAAGCGCCAGAGCTGCAGCCACTAGGGCACGCTCTATAGGCAGTAGCAGTGTTAGGAAGACTTGCCTAAGGTCTCCTACTCAATAGGTGCTGGCTTACTGAGCAGACAGAGCCGAGATTCGAACCCTGGTCTCCTGTGTCAGAGGCAGAGCACTTAACCATTACATCATCCAGCCACTGCTTAAGGATATGTAGCCAGGCATGGCCTTGCTACCACCAACACTACATGCTGAAGCCAGCCTAGCATGTACCATTTATGCTCAATCCATTTATGCTCAAAAATACAATTCCGCGGAAAGCGGTGACCATCCCTACTAGAGAGAGAGAGAGATGAATCTACCTGACTATCTGGGGTTCTCTTTGGACAACTGTTGAACACGAAAGGCAAAGCCATGCTACATATCCTTAAGCAGTGGCTGGATGGTGTAATGGTTAAGTGCTCTGCCTCTGACACAGGAGACCAGGGTTCGAATCTCGGCTCTGTCTGCTCAGTAAGCCAGCACCTATTCAGTAGGAGACCTTAGGCAAGTCTTCCTAACACTGCTACCACCTATAGAGTGTGCCCTAGTGGCTGCAGCTCTGGTGCTTTGAGTCTGCCAGGAGAAAAGTGTGATATAAATGTTATTTGTCTTGTCTTGTCTAATTTTTCTCTTGGATTGAGTTTGGAGCTTGGACTAGTTTTGGCTAGTAGTGTTGGTGGTATAATGGATATGTTAGTTACCTACCATGCACTGAGACCTGGGTTCAATTCCCAGCCACGGTATGTAAGCTGGCTTTTGAAATAATGTAATTCCCTGGCAGATGAGACCCTCCTCCCTTCGGTGGGAGAGGGGAGAAGGGAGAAGGGAGGAGGGAAGCAGCTGTCCCTTAATTAGTGTAGGCAGACAAGTGAGTCAAATGGCATAAGGACCTTGCTTGGAGGAGGGAGGAGGAGGGGGCGGGCCTCCAGCAGTGAGAGCACTGTGTTTGGCAACAATGTGCCTGCTGACTGTGATGTAGAGGGTCAAAGTTTTGCTCAATAGAGCATTATGGGGCGAATCGAACTTCCGCAAAATTTCGCCTGGTGCAGGCGAACGCGAACCACCAAAGTTCGCCGGCGAACCGTTCGGCCCATCTCTAATGCCTACAAAGATTGTAATTAACACTAGTGTTGAGTGAGGTTGAATGTATGCAGTTCATTAGGGACAGTATTTTTCAACATGCATTAACGTTTTAAAGGGGACTAATCATAAGGTGTTGCTTATGCACGGTGCTTGTGTTTATTATTATTATTTATTTATAAAGCACCAACATATTCCGTGGCACTGTACAATGTAAGAAAACAAACAAGGGCTACATAATGATATACATCAAATATGAACACTGATACAAGATACAGCACTGCTGATTACAATTTGATTTAACCTGATGACTAAAATGTATAAATGTCTAACAGTGTGCAAGCAATTAAATTAATAACATTCCATGACACAAATGGGTGAGAGCCCTGCCCTTGCGAGCTTACAATCTAAAGGAATGGGGTGGAAACAAGAGGTGGGGAAGTATACAGTATATGTACAGGCAGTGCGTAATTAGTTTATTTAGTGTGTGCATGGTCTAAGCTAGAGAATAAATGCATATGTGCATATGCTTATGCTTGCACAGTAAGGGCATAATATAATCTCTGGTATTTGAAAACCCTCTACTTTAAAACCATTCTGTTGTATCTGACAGTTCTTGTACTGGATTGATGGTTTGACTACAGAGTTTGTGCTTGTCTGACCTTATGCACATGTGCAAACTTACACGCAGGTGCACATAGAAAAAAGCAATTTAGAAGTGTGCTATATTGAAATACATTAGACTCTTAAGTCTGTATAACTTCCTCTTGATGAGATCCAGCTAAGAAACCTATAAGGCAAAGTCTTATCTATTAAAATACCAACTAGTAAAAAATGTGTATTTTTTTTGTCTTGTATGAATTAAATGAGAACACCAAAGAACTTATTAAATGTAACTTCTCTCCAGTTCCAAATGTTACATTTATTTACTAATTGTTAGTTTGTTCAGTTCTGTTAATGGGTAAATAATAATGTTAATGTTTATATACCAACTAGGATATCTTTTGAATTAGATTTTCATTAGAAAATTTTATTGTGGCAATGTATATCTATGCAATTACATACTTAATACTTACTAGTGGCAATGTTTTTGTCTTTCTTATTTCAAAAATAGATTTTCCCAAGAGAACATGTGTTCATTCTCGTGCACAAGATGGAACTGAGAAAAAACAAGCTGCTTCTAGTAGCAAAGGATCAAGAAAGAAAAATGTACAGCCCAGTACTAGAAGAAGATCAACCAGAAACAGCAGGTCTGATGTCAGTCCGCTTCAAAGCTCACCAAAGTCCAGCAATTCTGATAATGATGCAGCTGGACGTAACAACTCTTCCTCTTCTACAAATGCTCCTTCTTCATCTGAAAAACACCGTAAGCCATCAGCAAAACAAAGGAAAAGAGCACCCAAAAAATCAGCCCAAACAAGGAAACGACTCAGGTCAGCAGCACAAACTCAAGAAGAATCTAATGAAAGTAGAGAAAATTCAGACAGTGAAACAGAGCAAGAAAGCAAAAAGGCCAAGGTAACAGATGATTTATCTGATACAGCACCATGTGAAGTCAAATTATCTGATGCAGTCAGTACTGAAAAGGAATCTGAACAAGAAGACAGTTTCTTGGCTCTGTCCCCTGTGGGCCAGTCTACAGATGAACCTATACCTGATTCACCCCCTGTACTAAGTGTGGAAAACATTGATGAAGACACTTCTGCATCTCTTGACCTGCAAAATACACCACCTTCCCCCTCATTTACAAATGGTCAGATGTCTTTAGAGAAAAGTGATCCAACTTCCAAATCTGGAGGGGAAATTGACTCAGATGTGCTAGATACAGAACAGCACTTAAGTACTGAGGAAGATTGTTTGCAGTCTGACAACATGCAGGACTCTGAAGGAGAATGCCAAGGTTCTCCTGCTTCTGTGAAGTCCTCTAATAATGCTTGCTCTCCATCTTCCCCAGCCTCAGAAAATGAATCATTGACTAATGAAAAACCTTTGACCCCATCAGCATCTCCTGAAGATATTTCTGATTTTAAGGAACCTTCCTTTTCAGACATTGGTCAGGCAGAGGCGCAATCTTCAGAAAGCTTGAATAAGAACCAGTTGATGAGCTTATCTCCTTCTAAAAGTGAAAATGTAGTTGATTCAGAAGATGAGACAAAAGTTAAGGAGTCCCTAAATTCCCCTGCTGTAGATTTAGAAAAGCGATTTAGTTCGGAACACTCACCTGGTTCCTGTGATTCTTTTAAAGAAAATGCATCTGAAACTGATGATCTCCCCAAAGTGCAAAGTGTGGAATCGCCTATGCGGGATAGTTCATCAGAAAGTGATGGCTGTGACGATAAACTTAATGGACTAGAAGTGAGCTTGCAAGAGCCCGGTCTGACAGATACTAAAACATGTTCATCAGTTGAATCAGAGCATATATGTAGCACTGACATTTCAGCAAATAAAACACAGCTTCCTGAAGAGACTACAGTTAAGGAGTTTGGCGATTCTGCTGAAGTACAAGCAACTACACTATGCAGTGATAACAAAGATCTTCCTTTAGGGGGTAACAGGACTGAAAGCTTTCCAGACCTTTCCATTATTGAAGAGGGTAGCAAAATGTCTGGTAGTGAGAAAGTATCAGATCCCCAAAGTGAAAAACAGGTGGCATTTAGTGAAGATAATAATGAATCTGTAGCCATGGAGTGTGATTCTGTGTGTAGTGATCGTGAGACTGAAACTGAGCTTCCCACAGAAAAGACTGAAGATTCCTTAGAAGAACCCAGCTCTTCAGCATCTGCAAAAGATGATGATGATGAACCCAGCTCTTCAATTCCAGCAAAAGATGATAAATCCAGCTCTTCCATTTCCAAAAAAGAGGATGAACCCAGCTCTTCAGTTTCTGCGAAACAAGAGTCTGAATCTACTCAAAAGCCACCTGTGCCGCCTGGTGAAGAAGCAAGTAAAAAAGAACCACGTCCACGCAGGTCTAGATTCCATTCTCCATCGACAACATGGTCTCCTAGTAAAAATGACATTAAAGAGAGACAAAAATCTCGGTCACGATCACGTTCTAAAAATAGAGACCCTCCCAGTCCCAGTAAACCTAAATCTAGATCACGGAGTAGAGAAAAAGATCGTAATCATAGTGAACAGTGGAAAGGTAGGAGTAGAGACAGGCATCATAGAAGGCAGTCTAGATCTAAAAGTAGGTCTCGCTCAAGGTCTGGATCACGCACCACAAACCGAAGTAGAACTAATACAGTGGAGAAGACTGATAAGGGCTCGCCTCCTTGGAGAGAGAGAAGACCAAATGATAATTGGAAGAGTCCAAGGGGAACTGAAAGGCCTAGAAGAAATGAACCTGAAAAGCCAAATGAACATTTTAGAACTGATAAATATGATTCAAGAGTTTCATCTGAGCCATACATGGAAAATAAGAATGACTACCCTGATTGGGTGGCAGAAAGGATCAGATCTACGGAAAGTAGAGGTAGGGAAGATGGTTGGATGAGGGGAGATGGAAGAGGAAGAGGTTGGGGGGACAACAGAGGTAGAGGAGATGGACGAGGTAGAGGAGAAAATTGGACTAGGGGAGACTACAGAGGAAGAGGTGACTTTAGAGGAAGGGGAGACAGAGGCCGGGGTGAAGGTAGAGGAGGAAGAGGAGGAAACCGAGGAAGAGGTTCTCCTCGGAGTTCTCATTGGGAAGATAACCAGTTTAATTCGGGGGATTCATGGAGCAGAAATGTTAACATGGACTGGAACTCGCCTAGGGGACGTGGTAGTCGTGGTCGGGGTGGTTTCAGAGGTGGATTTAATTATGGAGACCAGCATGAGAATACTTGGAACAATAGACAGCCCTACTCAGGAAATTCTAACACTTCAGGGCCGGAGTCGACAAGGCCTCAAGAGCATAAAAGTTATAAGCCTAAATTTGAGGAAACATTTGAGTCACCTGTTGATCGCTCTGGATGGACATCTGCATCCAGTTGGGCTGTTAGGAAAACCCTGCCTGCCGACGTGCAAAATTACTACTCAAAAAGAGGAAGAAACTCCACAGGCAATCAGCCAGGGTGGAATAGACCAGAGGCATCCCAGGACCAAGGTTTGAATTTTTACAGATTTGTTCTTAAACAAATGTATTGCAGATTGTGAAAAAGTTGCTTCACTAGCAAAGCGCAACTGTTTTTAGCCACTTGAGCTCTAAGATATTAAAGTGAAGCTGGGTTGAAAATAAACTAGACAGTTAATTCATACATCTAATACTTAGATTGTGCTATCTCTTAAAGTGGACCTGAATTCAGAACTCCTCTCTGCTCTTAGATTCACAACCGCATAATAGCATTTAAACAAAAAAAAATATTTTTTACAGCTGATACAAATCCTAACATAATTTGCACAGTTTCTACCTCCTGATTTATGGAAGCAGACATATAGTTTACAGCCTGTAATTTCAAATGGGCTTATCTGCCATAGGCAGTCATGTGACACAGAGGAGGATCAAATTATAACTTGTGATTAGACACAAATGAGGGGGAATTAAACAGGCTAAACTCTCTAAATACATCCAGGGTGCATTTCTCTACATTTTCCTTCTGTCCTGTGCAAGAGTTCAGGTCCACTTTGAAGAGAATCTGTACTCTAAAATTCTTACAATAAAATGCATACCATTCTATTTATTATGTTTTCCTGGGCCCCTCTGTGCTGTTTCTGCCACTCCCTGCTGCAATCCTGGCTTGTAATTGCCATTTTTAGGCAGTGTTTACAAACAAAAGACATGGCTTCTAACTAGCGTGTGATAGGCTTGAGAGTAGCTCAGTCTCTGACTCATACAGAGCTTGGAGAGGGTGTGTATATCTTCTGCCAATGACAAGCAGTGCAGCACATTCCACACATTCCAGCCTCAGCCGACAGAGCCGACAGAAGATAGAAGATTAGATCATATAACAGAGATAACACAGCCACTGTGCAACTAGAAAAGGCTGCAGTAACACAGACCACAGTAGAACCAGGTATAGGAACTTATAGGATAGAAGAAATGAGGCTGAAAATTTAGTTAGTCTCTTTAAACAACTGCTCTTAACCACTTCAGGACCTCAGGCTTAGACCCACTTAGTGACCAGGCCATTTTTCAGAACACAGGGCTGTGCAGCTTTGTCAGCTTGCTGCACAGCCATACAACTCGGCAGACAAATGAATCTACCCTCCTTTTATTGTCCTATTCTTTTGGAGGTGTCTGATCACTCCTGTGATCCTTTTTGTTTTTTGTTTGTTTTTTTTATTCTGCATAATGCAGTCTGACTTTACCTCCCACCCCTCTTCCCCGTCCTGAATTGACTAGGTCTGCGATCCGTCCTCTTCTCCGCCTCTCGTAGGCATCAGCCTATGAGATGGCTTAGATTGCCAGCTGCTCTGATGGACAGCTGAGTGTCCCTTGTACAGCACTGCAGTAGATAGGAGTGATGTACCAATGTAAACAAAGGGGATTTCTTTATCCTTTCATTTACTAAGGGCCTTTTGGCCGCGATCGCAACTAGCAGGCTGATCACGAAGCAGAGCTCCGTGAACCGGCATGGAATGATCGTACATGCGCGCGCGTTCCGTGCTAGACTACAGCTCCAGGACTTCACTCCAATCGGCCTTACGTGGTCCTGGGGCTGCCACCTTGCGATCGGCATTAGGCGGTCGTAAGGTGGCTAATGATGGTTCAGCTCCCACAGAGAGAAATTATGACCTATTGAACGTATAATTAACTTATAATTCAGGAGTGTTTACGCAGCCACAGAGAAATTGTATGAACTCAAGTTATGCTAGGTACACACTGATATTTTCTGTCAGATCAATTCTTTCCAACCAATTTGATTTCCAATCGATTTTCGATAAACTTAAACCAAAAACATTTGGAAATCTATCGGAAAATGACCAGAAATCAGAGCTGACATGTTTGAGATTTTCTGGCAGATTTAGTGTCAGATCGATTATTTCCAACATGTCCGTTCTGGTTACCGATCATTGTCTTTATCAGAAATCAAATTGAACATGTTGGAAATCGACCTGGCAGTAAATCTTTGTGTACCTAACATTATCTGGGAGAGCTGGTAAAATAGACTTCCCCACTATAGAGAAACCAGAGTTTGTGTAATATAAAAATACACAATATAATGTGTATAAAAATACACAAACATCTGGGGGGGGGGGGGGGGGGGGGGGGCGCGATCAGACCCCACCAATAGAGAGCTCTGTTGGTGGGGAGAAAAGGGGGGGAGGGGGAACACTTGTGTGCTGAGTTGTGTGGCCCTGCAGCGAGGCCTTAAAGCTGCAGTGGTCTATTTAGAGAAAAATGGCCTGGTCTTTAGGGCGGTTTAGTGGTTAAAGGGGCACTACAGTGAAAATCTGTAAAATTGTAAATATGTGCAAACATACAAATAGGTACAGTACATTTTTTTCTTCCAGAGTAAAATGAGCCATAATTTACTTTTCTCCTATGTTGCTGTCACTTACAGTAGGTAGTAGAAATCTGCCAGAAGTGACAGGTTTTGGACTAGTCCATCTCTTTATAGGGGATTCTCAGGGATAGATTTAGTTTCAAAAGCACTTTTTTAAAGAGACTCTGTAACATTAAAAAGATCCCCTGGGGGGTACTCACCTCGGGTGGGGGAAGCCTCCGGATCCTAATGAGGCTTCCCACGCCGTCCTCTGTCCCACGGGGGTCTCGCCGCAGCCCTCCGAACAGCCGGCGACTGTGCCGACTGTCAGTTCAATATTTACCTTTGCTGGCTCCAGCGGGGGCGCTGTGGCGGCTTTCCGTTCCGAACTACACGGAAATACCCGATCTCATTCGGGTCCGCTCTACTGCGCAGGCGCAGGAAACTTGCGCCTGCGCAGTAGAGCGGACCCGACGGCGATCGGGTATTTCCGTGTAGTTCGGAGCCGACAGCCGTCAGAGCGCCTGCGCAGGAGCCAGGAAGGTAAATATTGACGTCACCACTGCCCGGACTCCACGGAGGGCTGCAGCGAGACCCCTGACGGATGGAGGACGGCGTGGGAAGCCTCATTAGGATCCGGAGGCTTCCCCCACCCGAGGTGAGTACCCCCCAGGGGATCTTTTCATGTTACAGTTCCTCTTTAAAGGCAGTTGGACAGAGCAACTGCCATTCACTAACTGTGTAGTGAGCAGGGAAGCTGTCCAGCATCATTGTTTAAATGCTTTTTCGGCAAAATCTTTATAAAGAATAAAAGCCTTGCTGAGAATCCCCTATGAAGAGATGGACTAGTCCAAAACCTGCCACTTCTGTCAGATTTCTACTGCCTACTGTAAGTGACAGCATTATAGGAGAAAAGTAATTTAGGGCTCATTTTACTCTGGAAAAAATGTATTTCTTATTTGTCTGTTTGCACATATTTTAAATTTTACAATTTTTTGCTGTAGTGCCCCTTTAAAATAGTTTAAGGACCATAGTCTCTTTTCTCAGATGGAGAGAAAAAGCTTGCTTTATTAACTAGAAAATTTAGCTAAAGTTGTGTACATACATCATTAAATCTTCTTATTTTTATATGTTTGCACATATTTTAAATTTTACAGTTCTTCCCTGTAGTGCCTCTTTAAAGATTTTGGGACTTTGGTAGTTTTCTGGTTTTGGAAGTGACAGTTTGGTTATTTTGCTCTTTAGTCTATTCAATCTTGGTACCGGCTATATGCAATGAAAGGGTTAATAACTTTTTATTCATACAAAACACCATTTCATAGTGGTCCTTATGTGACCCGGTATCAAAAGAGAATATGGAGAGTGGCTTATTTATTTCCTAACAAACAATGCCCATTAGGATGTGAGATTCATGTCCTAAAATCTAAAGTAGTTACTCAGGGGAGGGTTTTTTGCACCCGGTCATTGGCTGGCTGGGTCACAACTTTTCTTTCACACATTTTGTTGATTTCGTTCAGGAAACCACTGACTGCGCAACAGTTAGTGCTGTAACATATGGTAGGCTCTCTCAGCCAGGTCACATGGAATCACAAAGTTCCTTTAGGACCCCACAGTAGTTCTATGGCAGTTTTTTTTTTCCTCTCTCCCTGATGAATGGCTTCAGCTGTTGAGGTGAGAAAGAGGTGTCATGAAATATAACCAATATGCTTATGCTAGACTCAGCAAGGAGGTGTACCTACACAATTGGTAAGGGGCACTAAAATGACCAGCATTCTGATTAGAGTGATTAGCAAGCATAGTAATGGGCAGCACAAAAATGGCGTGTGGTATAACAAGGCACACTATAATAGGGTGTACTGTAAAAAGCACTAATTTGGAGATCAGTGCAATATGAAGGGCATAGTAAAAAAAAAAAAAAACACAGTAATGGGGAACAATATTATGTGAGCACTGTAATGGGGAGTAGTATGATAATGCACTCTATTATATAAATGAGAAAAACTATTGTTGGCCTTGTCATAGGGAGCACAGTAGATGAGTAGTTAGCCACACCCACTTTTAAAGACCACCTCAATCTGTGAACAGATTTTTTTTTTTCTCTATTGAAATACGTTTTTTTACATTTCTTATACAATCTATTGTTTTTATTGAAAAACTGGAAAATGTATTGATTTTGATTCTGTGTGGCAAACTTTATACAGATCTGACTACTCATTTGTTTGTAGGAGGCCTCTCACCCCTGACATTCCTTTAGTCACCTGGTTGTTACCAAAGCTTTAAGTCCTGGTTCTTGGAGTCTTTGCTGGGGATGCTGTTTCTTACAACAGTCAAACTGGAACCCCTTTTCACCCAAGTTTTATTTTATTTATGCAGTGGATACATTTTACTCTCTCCCAGGCTGTTCCTATTGTCTGTGTCCCCTATTTGGGAGATTTCTCCTGTCTGAGATCTCCAGGTGTTCTATGTGAACCCTGGTGAACCTTGTGTAGGACACTAGAAAGCAGCAATGAAATACATTTTGGAAATATTCTCCTCGTTTGTATTGGAGAGATGTGGCACTCTCTGGGTACTGTCACCCTGGGGAGTAGCATTTTATCCGACAAGAGGAATGCGTTTCCCGGATGACGTGCATGTATACAGTCGTGGCGAAGCATGCTTTTTATACTTCACTGGACATTTTACACACACTGACTTTTCTGTTCTGCTGCAGGATGTTTCCAGGATTTGCAATTCCCCAGTGTGTTAGTAGCCTAGTTCACGGGATGCTGATAGAATTGGTTTTGTATAATTGTGGCTTGAGGTGGCCTTTCAGTGGTACCTAATAGCAGACTCTAAACAAGGAGAATAAGGTTTCTGGAATATTCTACAATTTGATGGTAGTTTTTCATGATTGGTGTTGCTGTTGTATAAAACCCATACATGGAAAGATAAACCTTGCTTCTGAATATAATGCAGTTTCCAAAAACATCATGTGTAACAGAGCTATGTATTGGTACAAATGTTTGTAACATCAGTTGTGTGTAATGTGGAGGTGATCAGTCCCCTCTGTCAACTGTGTAAAAAGCATGGCTTATCTACTAATGTTTTTTGTTTTTGTTTTCAAAATAGATCAAGCCCTCAAAGACCAACCAAGCCAACAGACTGAAAATGCTCAGATGCCAGTAAATATTGTTCAGCCCCCAATGAATGTAGCGCCCCCTCAACCAATGAATCCTCCTCCTCAACCTATGAATCCCCCTCCACAACCAATGAATCCGCCTCCGCAAACAGTGAATATTTACCCATATAATGTGGGAGTCCCGCCCCCTATTGTGAACATCCACCACAATCCGTATAACATTCATCCTCAGCTCCCTATGCACCTTCACCCAGCAATGCCTCTTGTCCAGGTATCTGCTCCTCCATCTAATGTGCCTCAGGGACTGCCACCACCCCCACCGCCGCCTCCACCATCCCAGCAAGTCAGCTATGTTGTTCCACAGCAAGAAGTCAAACCACTGCCGGTATGTTATTTATCGGAATGTATTTTATGCTGCTACTTTATTTTGAAAAACAAAGCTGAATTTCACTCTTGTTAGGTGTGGTTTAAAGAGACCAGTTTATAAGCAGTTTATCGGGTTGTCTTTCTGACTCAACAGCATGAGTCAGACAACCAGCTAGAGAGAGTGTTTAAAAACATTATAACTTTATTCAGGTGATAACTTTAAAAAGACAAATTTAATTTAAAAGGTGTAAGTTACTGTTGTCATTCCTATTCAACGCCTGACTCAGTAGTACTTTATGAAAATCTCCTTTTAATGTCACTACTCTAAATATATCTACAAGTCTGACAATAGATTAATGCTCACCCCTCCCAGAATAATTACTTTGTGCTGCATAGGCTTTGCTAGGCACGCTCTCCTCAGGTGCAAGTATAAACAAGTTAGTATGTCTAACCACAGCTTGGCTTACCACAATGATCCTGAATGGCTTCATTAACCACTTGAGGACCGCCCCCAGCCGATGGGCGGCGGCAAAGTCCGGGCCCAAACGACCGCAATACGCCCATCGGCGGGGGCGGCTGCGGGAGTGGCTATGCGGCGATCGCGTCATTCGTGATGCAATCAGCCGCCGGGGACTCGCTCCGCCCACCGCTCGTAGTAACCCGCCGGCCGTTCGGAAGCGCCGGCGGGTTACTAGCTCCCGGATCGCCGCTGCACATATGTATAATAGGCTTTGTAATGTATACAAAGCCTATTATACTGGCTGCCTCCTGCCCTGGTGGTCCCAGTGTCCGAGGGACCACCAGGGCAGGCTGCAGCCACCCTAGTCTGCACCCAAGCACACTGATTCCCCCCCCCCCTGCCCCCTGATCGCCCACAGCACCCCTCAGACCCCCTCCTGCCCACCCCCCAGACCACTGTTTGCACCCAGTCACCCCCCTAATCACCCATCAATCACTCCCTGTCATTATCTGTCAACGCTATTTTTTTTTTATCCCCCCCCCCTGCCCACTGCCCCCTCCTGATCACCCCCCCACCCCTCAGATTCTCCCCAGACACCCCCCCCCCCCCGTGTACTATATGCATCTATCCCCCCTGATCACCTGTCAATCACCCGTCAATCACCCCCTGTCACTGCTACCCATCAATCAGCCCCTAACCTGCCCCTTGCAGGCAATCTGATCACCCACCCACACCAATAGATCGCCCGCAGATCCGACATCAGATCACCTCCCAAGTGCAGTGTTTACATCTCTTCTCTCCTCTAAACACCCACTAATTACCCATCAATCACCCCCTATCACCACCTGTCACTGTTACCCATCAGATTAGACCCTAATCTACCCCTTGCGGGCACCCAATCACCTGCCCACACGCTCAGATTGCCCTCAGACCCCCCCTTATCAATTCGCCAGTGCAATATTTACGTCTGTTATTTCCTGTAATAACCCACTGATCACCTGTCAATCACCTATCAATCACCCCCTGTCACTGCCACCCATCAATCACCCCCTGTCACTGCCACCAATCAATCAGCCCCTAACCTGCCCCTTGCGGGCAATCTGATCACCCACCCACACCAATAGATCGCCCGCAGATCCGACATCAGATCACCTCCCAAGTGCAGTGTATACATCTCTCCTCTAAACACCCACTAATTACCCATCAATCACCCCCTATCACCACCTGTCACTGTTACCCATCAGATTAGACCCTAATCTGCTCCTTGCGGGCACCCAATCACCCGCCCACACGCTCAGATTGCCCTCAGACCCCCCCCCCCTTATCAATTCGCCAGTGCAATATTTACATCTGTTATTCCCTGTAATAACCCACTGATCACCTATCAATCACCCCCTGTCACTGCCACCCATCAATCACCCCCTGTCACTGCCACCCATCAATCAGCCCCTAACCTGCCCCTTGCGGGCAATCTGATCACCCACCCACACCAATAGATCGCCCGCAGATCCGACATCAGATCACCTCCCAAGTGCAGTGTTTACATCTCTTCTCTCCTCTAAACACCCACTAATTACCCATCAATCACCCCCTATCACCACCTGTCACTGTTACCCATCAGATTAGACCCTAATCTGCCCCTTGTGGGCACCCAATCACCCGCCCACATGCTCAGATTGCCCTCAGACCCCCCCCCCCCCTTATCAATTCGCCAGTGCAATATTTACATCTGTTATTCCCTGTAATAACCCACTGATCACCTGTCAATCACCTATCAATCACCCCCTGTCACTGCCACCCATCAATCACCCCCTGTCACTGCCACCCATCAATCAGCCCCTAACCTGCCCCTTGCGGGCAATCTGATCACCCACCCACACCAATAGATCGCCCGCAGATCCGACATCAGATCACCTCCCAAGTGCAGTGTTTACATCTCTTCTCTCCTCTAAACACCCACTAATTACCCATCAATCACCCCCTATCACCACCTGTCATGGTTACCCATCAGATTAGACCCTAATCTGCCCCTTGCGGGCACCCAATCACCCGCCCACACCTCAGAACGTCCTCAGACCCCAGCCCTGATCACCTCGCTAGTGCATTGCTTGCATCTATTTCCCCCCTCTAATCACACCTTGAGACACCCATCAATCACCTCCTGTCACCCCCTAGCACACCTACCCATCAGATCAGGCCCTAATTTGCCCTGTGTGGGCTCCTGATCCTCGGCCAAACCCTCAGATCCCCCTCAGACCCCCTTCCGATCAGCTCCCCAGTGCATTGATTGCATCTATTTTCCCCTCTAACCACCCCCTGAGACACCCATCAATCACCTGTCACCCCCCTAGCACTCCTATCCATCAGATCAGGCCCAAAACATCCTGTCATCTAAGAGGCCACCCTGCTTATGACCGGTTCCACAAAATTTGCCCCCTCATAGACCACCTGTCATCAAAATTTGCAGATGCTTATACCCCTGAACAGTCATTTTGAGAAATTTGGTTTCCAGACTACTCACAGTTTTGGGCCCGTAAAATGCCAGGGCAGTATAGGAACCCCACAAGTGACCCCATTTTAGAAAGAAGACACCCCAAGGTATTCTGTTAGGTGTATGATGAGTTCATAGAAGATTTTATTTTTTGTCAAAAGTTAGCGGAAATTAGATTTTTATTGTTTTTTTCACAAAGTGTCATTTTTCACTAACTTGTGACAAAAAATAAAATCTTCTATGAACTCACCATACCCCTAACGGAATACCTTGGGGTGTCTTCTTTCTAAAATGGGGTCACTTGTGGGGTTCCTATACTGCCCTGGCATTTTAGGGGCCCTAAACCGTGAGGAGTAGTCTAGAAAACAAATGCCTCAAAATGACCTGTGAATAGGACATTGGGCCCCTTAGCGCACCTAGGCTGCAAAAAAGTGTCACACATGTGGTATCGCCATACTCAGGAGAAGTAGTATAATGTGTTTTGTGGTGTATTTTTACACATACCCATGCTGGGTGGGAGAAATCTCTCTGTAAATGGACAATTGTGTATAAAAAAAATCAAAAATGTGTCATTTACAGAGATATTTCTCCCACCCAGCATGGTTATATGTAAAAATACACCACAAAACACATTATACTACTTCTCCTGAGTACGGCGATACCACATGTGTGGCACTTTTTTGCACCCTAACTGCGCTAAGGGGCCCAAAGTTCAATGAGTACCTTTAGGATTTCACAGGTCATTTTGAGACATTTGGGTTCAAGACTACTCCTCACGGTTTAGGGCCCCTAAAATGCCAGGGCAGTATAGGAACCCCACAAGTGACCCCATTTTTGAAAGAAGACACCCCAAGGTATTCTGTTAGGTGTATGATGAGTTCATAGAAGATTTTATTTTTTGTCACAAGTTAGCGGAAATTGATATGTATTGTTTTTTTTTTCACGAAGTGTCATTTTCCGCTAACTTGTGACAAAAAAAAATCTTCTATGAACTCACCATACTCCTAACAGAATACCTTGGGGTGTCTTCTTTCTAAAATGGGGTCACTTGTGGAGTTCCTATACTGCCCTGGCATTTTAGGGGCCCTAAACAGTGAGCAGTAGTCTAGAATCCAAATGCCTCAAAATGACCTGTGAATAGGACGTTAGGCCCCTTAGCGCACCTAGGTTGCAAAAAAGTGTCACACATGTGGTATCGCCGTACTCAGAAGTAGTAGTATATTGTATTTTGGGGTGTATTTTTACACATACCCATGCTGGGTGGGAGAAATCTCTCTGTAAATGGACAATTGTGTGTAAAAAAAAAATCAAACAATTGTCATCTACAGAGATATTTCTCCCACCCAGCATGGGTATGTGTAAAAATACACCCCAAAACACATTATACTACTTCTCCTGAGTACGGCGGTACCACGTGTGGCACTTTTTTGCACCCGAAGTGCGCTAAGAGGCCCAAAGTCCAATGAGTACCTTTTAGGATTTCACAGGTCATTTTGCGACATTTGGTTTCAAGACTACTCCTCACGGTTTAGGGCCCCTAAAATGCCAGGGCAGTATAGGAACCCCACAAATGACCCCATTTTAGAAAGAAGACACCCCAAGGTATTCCGTTAGGAGTATGGTGAGTTCATAGAAGATTTTTTTTTTTGTCACAAGTTAGCGGAAAATGACACTTTGTGGAAAAAAAACAATTAAAATCAATTTCCGCTAACTTGTGACAAAAAAAAAAAAAATCTTCTATGAACTCACCATCCTCCTAACGGAATACCTTGGGGTGTCTTCTTTCTAAAATGGGGTAATTTGTGGGGTTCCTATACTGTCCTGGCATTTTAGGGGCCCTAAACCGTGAGGAGTAGTCTTGAAAAGAAATTTCTCAAAATGACCTGTGAAATCCTAAAGGTACTCATTGAACTTTGGGCCCCTTAGCGCAGTTAGGGTGCAAAAAAGTGCCACACATGTGGTATCGCCGTACTCAGGAGAAGTAGTATAATGTGTTTTGGGGTGTATTTTTCCACATACCCATGCTGAGTGGGAGAAATATCTCTATAAATAGACAATTGTGTGTAAAAAAAATTAAACAATTGTCATTTACGGAGATATTTCTCCCACCCAGCATGGGTATGTGTAAAAATACACCCCAAAACACATTATACTACTTCTCCTGAGTACGGCAATACCACGTGTGGCACTTTTTTGCAGGCTAACTGCGCTAAGGGGCCAAAAGTCCAATGAGCATCTTTAGGCTTTAAAGGGGTGCTTACAATTAGGCACCTCCCAAAATGCCAGGACAGTGAACACACCCCACAAATGACCCCATTTTGGAAAGTAGACACTTCAAGGTATTCAGAGAGGAGCATAGTGAGTCTGTGGCAGATTTCATTTTTTTTTTGTCGCAAGTTAAAAGAAATGGAAACTTTTTTTTTCTTCTTTTTTTTGTCAGAAAGTGTCATTTTCCGCTAACTTGTGACAAAAAATAAAATCTTCTATGAACTCACCATGCCTCTCACTGAATACTTTGGGATGTCTTCTTTCCAAAATGGGGTCATTTGGGGGGTATTTGTACTATCCTGGAATTTTAGCCCCTCATGAAACCTGACAGGGGCGCAGAAAAGTCAGAGATGCTTGAAAATGGGAAAATTCACTTTTGGCACCATAGTTTGTAAACGCTATAACTTTTACCCAATCCAATAAATATACACTGAATGTTTTTTTTTTTTATCAGACATGTAGCAGAATAACTTTCGCGCTCAAATGTATAGGAAATTTTACTTTATTTGAAAAATGTCAGCACAGCAAGTTAAAAAAGTCATTTTTTTTTGCCAAAATTCATGTCTTTTTTGATGAATATAATAAAAACTAAAACTCGCAGCAGCAATCAAATAGCAGCAAAAGAAAGCTGTATTAGTGACAAGAAAAGGAGGTAAAATTCCTTTAGGTGATAGGTTGGTTTAACCGAGCAATAAACCGTGAAAGCTGCAGTGGTCTGAATGGAGAAAAAGGCTCTGGTCCTTAAGGGGCGAAAAGACTGTGGTCCTTAAGTGGTTAAAGCTGCCACAAGCAAAATTTAGCATTGAGAGGTTAACATGTTCTGGATCTTTTTGGCGAATGCGTAATATCTCAGAAAGGGGTTTTAGCGGATATACAGTAGCAAGAAAAAGTGTGAACCCTTTGGAATTATATGGCTTTCTGCACAAATTGGCCATACAATATGATCTGATATTCATCTAAGTCACAATAGACAATCAGTCTGCTTAAAGTAATACCACACAAATAATTAAATGTTTCCATGTTTTTTATTGAACACACCATGTAAACATTCACAGTGCAGGTGGAAAAAGTATGTGAACCCCGAGACTGACCTCTCCAAGAGCTAATTGAAGTGAGGTATCAGCCAGCTGGAGTCCAATCAATGAGATGAGATTGGAGGTGTTAGTTACAGCTGCCCTGCCCTATAAAAACACACACCAGTTATGTGTTTGCTTTACTCAAGAAGCATTGCATGATGTGAATGATGCCTCGCACAAAAGAGCTGTCAGAAGACCTATCCATATAATGCCATAGGGTTCACATACTTTTTCTTGCTACTGTGTATGAGTAAATACAGAAAATTGTAACTGCACCTGTGTATTGTCTCCTTGTACTGCCAAATAATGCCAGAAGTGTTGTAATGTGTAATGTGAAAGGAAATATAGATTACTATATTATGCACTCAGAACAAGGAGTAACCCAAAAATGTTCTGACAGTATACTGCAAAAATTACTACTTTGGGTGCTTTTACCACGTTGTTTGGAGATCACCTGGCGACTAAACTGCCCAGGGACTGAGAAAGCTCCCCAGTTATTGCCCAATATGCTTCTAGTATAGTGGTTCAATGCCTCCAATCAGACTGCTTTCATGGTTTGAATCTTAAGCATTAGTATGATTGCACATGCATGTGGACGCTTATTCTCAGAGTTGGTTGTGGAGCCCAAGTTGCATTCTACAGTATCTCACAAAATTGAGTACTCCTTTCACATTTTTGTAAATATATCTTCAGTGTTATCCCATGAAAATATATGACACTTTGTACAATGTAAAGCAGACAATGTACAGCTTGTATAACTGTAAATTTACTATCCAATCAAAATAACTTGACACAGCCATTAATGTCTAAACCGCTGGCAACAAAAATTAGTACACCCCTAAGTAAAGAATGTCAAAGTTGTGTCCAACGTGTCAAGGTTTTGTGTGCCCACCTTTGTTTTCTAGCATTGGCTTCAATTCACTAAGCTTATCTCCTGTCTTTAATAACGTTTCTAGAGTGATCACCATGGTGATGAGACATGTAGTATTCAGGAAACATTTTACCTCAGGCAAACTTAAAGTTAACTCTTCTGTCTTTAAGTTAAAAGGAACCTTAACTGAGAGGAATATGGATGTTTTCTTTTAAACAATACCAGTTGCCTGACAGTCCTGCTGATCTCTTTGGCTACAGCAGCAGCTGAATCACATACCTGAAACAAGCATGCAGCTAATCCAGTCTGACTTCAGTCAGAGCACCTGATCTGCATGCGTGTTCAGGGGCTCTGGCTAAAATTATTAGGGCCCGTTTCCACTTGTGCGAATCTGCATGCAGATTCGCATAACCAATACAAGTGGATGGGCCTGTTTCCACTTGTAAGAAATCCTGTGCGGTTTTGTGTGCATGAAAAATCTGCACGGCACAGCGATCAGAATTCGCACACCGCCTTGTGTATCAGTCAATCCAACAGTTTTTTTTTTGTTTTGTTTTTTATAGGGGTTTCAACTTGTTTCACAACAAAAAGCATATGTGAAAGCATAAAAGACAGCTGTTGAGCATGTGTATGGGGCTTAAGTTTTCTCTTGCCTCATCTCCAGCATGCTCTTAGTGAATTGAGGCCATTGCCTTAAGTGTCTTGGGCATGGAGCTCACAACAGTTTCACAGGCTTCCACTGGAATCTTCTTCCACACCTCCATGATGAAATCCCACAGCTGGTGGATGTTAGAGACCTTGTGCTTTTTCACCTTCCATTTGGATTATGCTCAGTAGGATTTACGTCAGGAGACCTGCTTGGCCAGTCTAGCACCTTTACCCTCAGATTCTTTAGCAAGGCAATGATCATCTTGGAGGTGTGTTGGAGGGGGGGTTATCATGTTAGAATACTTCCCTGCGGCCCAGTTTCCAAAGATAGAGGATCCTGCTCTGCTTCAGTATGTTACAGTACTTGTTGACATTCATGGTAATGTAAGTGAACTGTAGCTCCTCAGTTCCAGGACCATTCATGCAGCCCCAAACCATGACATTCCCACTGCCATGTTTGATTTTAGGCAAGACATACTTGTCTTTGTTCTACTCACCTGGTTGCTGCAACATGATTGTTACCATCTAAACCAAATAGGAATCTTATCAGACCAAAGGACATGGTTCCAGTAATCCATATCCTTAGATTGCTTGTCTTTAGCAAACAGTTTGCAGGTTTCTTGTGCTTCATCTTTTTCATTTTTTAGAAGAGGCTTCCATTTGGGATGATGGCCATGCAGACCAATTTGAGGCAGTGTGCAACGTATGGTCTGAGCACTTACAGGCTTGACCCCTCACCCCATCAATCTTTGTAGCAATTCTGGCAGCCCTCATACACCTATTTGCAAAAGAAAAACCTCTGGATATGATGCTGAACATGTGAGCTCAACTTTTTTTCTGGTCAATAATGGTGAGGCCTGTTTTGGGTGGAATGTATGCTGTTAAACTGCTGTATGGTCTTGGCCACCATGCTGCAGCAGAGTCTCAGGTTGTTAGCAAATGTTTTCTAGCCTAGGCCATCTTTATGTAGCGCAACAGTTATTTTTCATGCGTCCCTCAAGATGGCCACCAGAGAGATGCGATGCTCCTCCCATATGGAAACAGATTTAGGTAACAGGCATTTCCAGCCTCTTGGGCGCGAATGGAGCATGTTTTTTGGCCATTTCAAGGGACAGAAGGAGGTGGGGTCTAAGTCAATTTAATGGATCAGTCGGCTTTCTCAAGTGCTCACACTCGATAGTGCTTATGGGGAGATGGGGCAGTGAGGTTCTCCCACAGAAAGCATGCCGAAATCTGCTACTTCACAAAGCGCCTATAGCATTTCTCTTGTGACAGGACAGGTAACATGTAGAGGCTGATTGCCCTTATACTAATTTTTTGGGTGATGTCAGTTCTGTTGGGTTAATGACTCCTCCTTTCTTCTGGTATTTTAGAATAAAAATCCAGAGAAAGAAATAAGTTCGGCTAAGGTTAATTCTAAAGAACAATGTCTTGGAAGAATCTGAATTGCCAAATGTGACCAGTGCCTAAGAAATTTCCATCTAAGAGATCAATCTGGTTTCTTGAAGCCTGTTGGCACTGTTAAATTAGATGACAAAGTGTGTGTGTGTGTATATAGCGGTCATCAAATTGGCATATAGTCTGATTTGTCAAGTGTAAAACCCTGGTTGATTCTCAAACGTTCGTTAGAAAAGTGTTTCCCGGAGTTGTCCTACCCTAAGGTTTCTTGATTGTCTCTATGGTGGTCATCCTGAGGGATGCAGGAAAGAACAACCTTGTTACTCATATCGTTAGTGGTATTTCTTAACCACTTTCCTACCACAGGTTTTTTCCCCTTCAAGACCAGAGCAATGTTCACATAATGCACCTCCCATTCATTTGCCAATAACTTTATTACTACTTATCACACTGAAACAATCTATATATTTTTTGCACAACAAACTAGGCTTTCTTTGAGCAGTACTTTTTGCTAAGAATTATTTTATTTTAAATGCATTTTACAGGGAAGGAAAAAAAACTGCAACAATTCATAATTTCTCAGCTTTCAGCCATTGTAGTTTAAAAATGGTATTGTAGATAAAACAGACATATTTCATGCGCCCATTCGTCCTGGTTATTACATTTAAATTGTGTCCTTAGTACAATGCATGACGATAATATTTTATTTTGAAGTAAAGGTGTATTTTTCCCGTTTTTAGTGTCCCTAAGGTAACTATGTAGTAGTTTTTTTTTTTTAATGGTTTAATAAACATGTTTTAACCCCTTCCACCCCTATACCATAGTTACCAAAATAAAAAAAATTACATCTTTGAAAGTGTCTTAAAGTGGATCTGAGATAAACTTTTACTCATTGCATAATTGTGTTCTATTCATATAGTTTATAGGGCATTCCTCAAGTCAAATACTTTTTTTTGTTTTAATACTCTAATTCCCTATAAACTAAACAAGCCCCACCCACAGCTTTTCAAAGAGCCTTGGCTCTCAGTCCCAGGTAGCAGGGGCTTATGGGAGCTCAGTCTGGGCAGGAGGAGAAGGTTACTAGCCAGAGATTTCAGAGGCAAAGAGGAGGAGGGGGGGAGTGAAATTTTCCACAGGCTGAGAGCTGGAGATGCTATCAGCTTGCCTCAGTGTAGTGTGACAAACAGAACATGGCTGCCCTGATTGTATCACCGCAATAAATCAGCATAAACTTTTGAAGCGGTTTGCAGCTAGATTTGCGGTGTAAACTATCTAAACTTTAGATAAGATATATAGACAAGTTACTTTTTATAGTTACTTTTTCATCTCGGATCCGCTTTAAGGTGTATTTTACTTTTTGGCCACAAGATGGCACTACACTTAGTTCACGTCTGCTTTTTAACAATACATCGCAACTAGTGTGTGTGTGTAACAGTTTCCTTTCGGCTTTGAATGAGAGCTGCATCTCACTGCCACAAGCTTCCATTCAGCAGGTTTCTATAAAGAACTAAGTCATCACTGCTAAACCTTCGCCTCCCTCTGTACCCCTCCCCCATGTTTCTGTAGGGATGACAGATGATTGCCAAGTGCTACTGGTGGCGCCGTAGTATGGCAGCCTCGGCTCTTGACTTTCGGTATATTATCCCCCATCCTTCCAAAACTTGCATGAGCCAAAACCAATTCTGGGTACAACCCCTCATTTGTACTTGGCAAAATAAATGATTCTGATTTATCACAGGCACGGTGATCAGAGTTGAGAACAGTTGTTCCTCATACCTCGATCATGGAAGGGAGGGAACACAGCAATCTGGAACGGCGGCAGTAAGTAAACAATGCGTATATACGCCCCTGATCTGCGAGTGAAATACATGGGGCGTATATATAAGTACCAGGGATCTGGAACTGGGTAAAGTCCCTTAGGATGGCCTATGATTTCCCACTCTGGACTAGGTTCTGCACTTTGCTCATGTGGGTTTTTGGTACTTTGGTTATAGGCACTTTGTGTTCATGTGGTGGTCCTCGTTTAAAGAACGGACGTGAGATGTATATGGAGGCTGCCATTTATTTACTTTTAAGCTATACCAGTTGCCTGGCAGCCCTGCTGATCCTCTACCCCTAATACTTTTAGCCATAGACCCTGAACAAGCATGCAGCAGATCAGATGTTTCTGACATTGTCAGATCTGACAAAATTAGCTGGTATTGTTTAACAGGAAATAAATATGGCAGCCTCCATATTTATCTCACTTCAGTTGTCCTTTAAAGGGGGAGAGGGAGCTGCCCTTTTTTATGGGAAGGAGCATTGCATCCAGGGCTGTGGAGTCTGTACAAAAATCTTCCGACTCCAACTCCGACTCCTCAGTTTCTGAAACCACGACTCCAACTCCGACTCCGGGTACCCAAAATTGCTCAGACTCCGACTCCTCGACTCAGACTCCTTAGTCTAATACTTAACAGGGCTGTGGATTTTGTACAAAAATCATGCGACTCCGACTCCCGACTCCTCAGTTTCTGAAACCACGACTCAGACTCCGACTCCGGGTGCCTAAAATTGCTCCGACTCCTCGACTCAGACTCCAACTCCGACTCCACAGCCCTGATTGCATCTCTATTGGCCATCCTGTGGGACTTGATTACATACCGATAACGTGACTTTTTTTTTTTTTTTTTTAAAGATCTTCATAGAGTTATCTTTCAATAGGTGCCATGTTAAACATCCAGTTTGAGAGAGTGTGCTCCCCGTTCACACTTGAGATCTTGTAACATCAAGTAACATCACCCCAGAGGGAAAATGACATGTTCACAAGTATGTCCTTTGCATGCTTGTGAACCTATTATGTATGTCTTCTTCCTGAGCTATGTATTGTGCCAAATCCAATTCTGGGCATAACCCCGTTATGCTTGGCGAAAATAAACAATTCTGAATTTTGTTCATTTAGGGGTGTACTCATTTTTATTGCCAGTGGTTTCTACATTGACTGTTATTTTGAACTGCAAATTCACACTAATACGAGCTGTACACTGACTACTTAAGTGTCATATCTTTAGCGGTGTCCCGTGAAAAGCTATTTTTATTTTTTTATTTTTTTTTACCAAAATGTGAAAGGTGTACTTGCTTTTGTGAGATACTGCAATCCAGTTGATGCGTGCTTTCCATGTACAATGGAGAATAAACTGTCGAGTTGCCAGGTTTTCAAGCCACGTGTGCGGGTTATATCAGCAAACAAGAGATGAGGGCATTTGAACCACTATTGTAGCAGCACCACGGGCAGTGTGTGAGGAGCTTCCTCTTTCCCCAACCAATGTTGATGCTTGCTCTTCAGACATCATCTGCTTGTTAAGACAATAGTAAGATTGTTCTGTTTACGCTCAGAAAACTAAGATATGCTAGACACCAAATCACTGCATATTGACCTCACTCTGCAACAGTGTGCACTTTGGAATTCATATTGATCCTTGTAGTTGCTGCCCATAAGAGAGCTTTTTATTAAGGTGCTGACTTGGCACTACTTTCAAGGGGTTGAATTTGAAATAAATTTATACGCACGCCATACATACTTGTCCTAGAGTAAATGCACTGTATTTTTTACTTCCTGTGTAACCATCACTTACAATACATATTATAATTTGAAGGTTATGATCTCCTTACCGTAAGGTTTTGGATTAGTCCATCACCTTATGGGGATTCTCGAAGTTTCTTTTGTTTCATCAAAACTCCCTTGAAGGGATCAATACAAATATGCCAAGCAGGATTGCCAACTCGTGCACATTTTTCTGGCAGTTGAACTGTACCAATGCCATTCAAGGAGTGCTTTTAAAAATAAAACAATCCTAAGACTCCTGCATAAGGAGATGGACTAGTCCAAAACCTGTCAGTAAGGTTCAGAATTGGTCTACTGTAAGTAACCGCTGCATTGGAAGTAAAACAAAAATTGTTTACTCTCGGACAAATGTACTGTATTTTTTGGACTAGAAGACTCACTTTTTCTCCCCCAAAAGTGGGGAGAAAAGTCAGTGCATCTTAGTCCAAATGCAGGGAGTTCCTGCCAATACGAACCTCCAACCCTCCGCAATGTCGGGGTCTCCTGTACTGTGCTCATGCAGAGGACAACACGGGGACAAATGGCGGACATGAGGGGGACAGAGGAGGACACTGAGACACAAGTGGACACGAGGTACAAAGGGGGCATAATCCACAAGATGCCCCTTCACTATGGATGCACCAGGTTTTAAAAAAAAATTTCCCCATGGTATTTGTCCTCTAAACCTAGGCGTGTCATATGGTCAGGAGCTTCTTATAGTCCGAAAAATACAGTACATCTTATATGGAGGTGTAAATATGAATTAAAAATTTCAAAGTTTTCGCCATAGTGCTTCCGACTGCGTCATGCTGATATGCAGGACCGCCTCACGCCGATCAAGCCTTCGATTTTTAGGAGATTGCGCGCATGCTGCATACGCATCTCCTGCTTGGTAGGCTCTGCCTTCAGTCTGCTCGGAGACTGTTAGACGGCGAAACCGCCATCTAATTACCATGTATAGTGCTGCAATCTAAGGCTGCGCTGTACTGGGGACAGCTATGTGACACGGCTGTCTCCCTGGGGGGCACAGAAGCGATCAGCAGTGATAGGCTGGAGAGGAGAGGCGGGACTTGGAGAAAAAAAAGAGGACATTTATTAGAAAAATAAAAAATATTTGTAACAAAAAATAAACACTGGGGGAGAGGGAGGGGCTCTGTTGGTGGGGAGAAAAGGTGGAGGGGGAGATCACTTGTATGCTGTTGTGCGGCCCTGCAGCTTGGCTTTAAAGCTGCAGTGGCCCATTAACAGAAAAATGGCCTGGTCTTTAGGGAGGTTTAACACTGTGGTCCTCAAGAGGTTAAACCTCAACGCAAGGAGTCCCACCTCTCCAAACGTATATTATTGTATGGTTTCTCTAGCTATATCAATCATTTTTTTCTTTGTTAAAAGCCTCCCCTTTTACCTTACATGGCATTGTCACTAGTTGTACTAGTGACAGATTTAATCGAAAAAAGCGGCTAGTAAACTATAATATTCCTCTTGCCTTAGTTCTCTTTTCTATTTACCTGCTGACTTATTGAGGTGGTTGTACTGAAATATGTAAACCATCTGCAAACGTATCTTTGCATTGCATTTTTTGTGCTGTGATACTTTGCATTGTTTGCCATTTCTTTTTCCAGTTTTTAACATTCATTTATTTGTTTTTTGAAAAAAAAGATTGCTGCTCATTTTTTTTTTTTTTTAATAATTTTGTTTTGGAATTTTTGCTGAAAGGAATAAACCGGTATTTACCCTTTTTTTTTTTTTTTGTTTGTTTTGGTTTTATACAGGCTAATCCCATAGTTTCTCATGTAAATACTACTTCCAGTGCTCCGCCACCTCTGCCCGCTCCACCAGTGACACAAGGTGTGATGGGAACATCTATGGCACGAAGTCCAGTTAGTGTGACAATTTCAAGCCAATTCAGAAACCCTCATATTTCAGTAAAACCTTCTCCCTGGAGGGAACCCATAACAGTGGAAGCAAGCGCAGATAGTTCCAAGAAGGAAAAGGTATACCTGTTTCTCTGTCACATACTGCCCCATTGATTGATTTTGTGTCAGTATAATTCCTAGGTATAAATGAGAAATAACTTTTTTTTTTTCCCCTATCCCGTAGAAATTTCTAATACAAGAGCGAGCAGCACTGGAGGTGAAAGGGGCCATAAAACCGTACTATCAAAACAAAGATATCACAAAAGACGAATATAAGGAGATTGTAAAGAAAGCAGTTGACAAGGTAAATTGGTTAAATCCATAAATGCAATAGTGTTATGTTGCAAAAAATATAGAGGATAGCAGGTCTCTTAAAGCAAAGGAAATGGCTTGTAACGGGAGGGTACATCTGGCGTAAAACGAAGCTGCTTCTGGAAGAGTGAATCATAAACTAAAAGCCAGGACTTGCACATATATACAAAATGCACACAAAGCACAAGTAGCAAGAGTAACAAGCAAAAAAAGACTTTTCAGACAAGACCGCTGTGCTGTGGTGGGTGCAAGAGACGGGCAGGCTTAGCATTTATGTGGTCAGTGAGGCATTAAATGGATGTTTGGTTTGTGACTGAGCTTCGTTTTTGCGACTTGCAGCACGAAGCAGCCATCAGGCTTGTTGGTCTCTTGCACCTACTGTTTCACATCTTTCTTGTCAGATAAGAAACTTTTGTCATAATAAAGCCACTAAATTTTAAGGGCTCGTTTTCATTAGCGCGAATTTAGCTGCACTTTTGTAAATTCGATCACAGGGACATCAGATAGTGCATAGACTACACTGTCTGATGTTTCCATACATACGCTGCAATTCACCATTGAATCTCAGCGCATGGCTGCATGCATTTTGGTGCGTTTGCGCTGCTATTCCATTCATAATTAATGGGATTTCAAGTGCCACTTTTGGAGGAATCACCTGCAACACAGAGCCGTGCTGACGCAAAGCCACCTGCGTTGCAAATGGAAATGAGCCCTGCTGGAATTTTCTTCCTCTTACACTCAGGGCATGAGCCCACTGATGCAGTTGTCTGCCTTTCAGTTGCACGTCAATGTTTAGAGATGCTGAAAAGTGGACAGAAGCGTACACAACTGCGTCAGTGGGTTCAGGCCCTTAGTAAACCTGTAGTAAATGTGAATTATACAAAAGTAATGGCTGAACACATGCGCTAGCGCTATAAAAGCAATACCAAGTACATATCAACTACGCAACCAATGACCCACCATGGTGTGGCTATTTTTATGTAAACTGCTATTGAAGATAAGCCTTCCTTGGTCAAGAACCAAGAATTAAGTGCGTCACTCCCTCACACATGGGGAAAAAAAAACTCAAACTATGCCTTGTCTATTCAATCACAGTTTAGAAAGCCACAATCTCATCCTATCTAATAAAACCCCTGTGCCCCTGCGTAGCGCTGTGTAGCTGGGTCCGTGCTTTTTGCTACTGCGCATGTGCGCAGCACGGACCCGCCGTTGGGACTAGAGGACGGGGACAGTGAGCCGGGCAGGCGTGTGCGCGGACGGGTACAGTGAAAAAACAGACCTAGAGCCCGTTTTGAAACGGGCTTGGGTCTACTGGTAGAGAATGTGTTTGAAAAAGTGTTCCTCGGAAAATGGAAAAGCTTTAAATGAAAAGGTCAAATAGTGTAGCTAGCGACCAGTGCTGAGGGGAAGCACCCAGGCCTATTTTAGAGAATCATATTGTGGGTTTTTGGATTCTGCAGCTAGCAATGGCACTGCTGATTTCCAGTGTCAATTTGTATGGCAGTCTCCATGCAAGTCTGGCATGCCTGTCTACTACCATACATATCCGTAGATATCAGTCTAAACAGGAGGCTTTTTGAGCCAAAATGGCATAACTCTTATTTACAACTATGTGGAACTAAACCTGTCAATGACTGAATTTTGCTGGGCTCTTTGCCTTGCATTAGTACTCTTACCCCTCCCCCCCCCTTTCCCAGGTCACCACTAGAATGATTGACTTGGCATTGCCCTGATTGCTTTTACTATTGCAGTGTATATCTTGGTGACCTGGTTTCCCTCTGTTCAAAAATATCCAAATAGAAGTGGTACCTCACTCTTGCATATGAAGTGTTGCTCTACACCTTCCCCATGCTGATGGATGGATGGCACTATATTGGAGTATGTAGCATATGCAAAGGGCGTCCGAAATGATTCCTAAACTGTAAATACCAAAGTGATACAAAGCAGATAATCTGCCAATGGGATTTGACTATCATTCTTCAAATTTCCTTTCCAATGGCTCAAGTGGTTCAGTGGTAAGGTTTATGAAGAGAAGTGAAGCTGGTTGATATTTTCAGTGTTAAAAGAGAACCTATGGGTTGTAAAAAAAAAAACCACAAACGTTACCTTAGAAGGAAGCATGTGGATCTTCCAGAGTCTCCTTTAATCCTTCTTGAGCCCACCTCTGGTCGCTGGAACCCTCTTCTTTTTAGCAGCCGCTCTCTCATTAGCGAATGAGTGCTGTTGCACTGCGTCAGCGCACTGACAGTTTGTGCAGTAGCACAGAGCCGCTCGTTCATAGAGGAAAAAGCCGTGCATGAGCAGCTCTGTGCTACTGCGCAGGCGGTCTTGTGTAGTGCATTCACGCTTATACATAGTCGGGGCCAGGCAAACATATTTGACAAGCTCTTCTTGAATGGGTGCATAGGGCCCTGTGCTGGGATGGGCTTCCCTTTACTGAGGGATCTAACTTTTCTTTTAATTTACCTTCAGGTACACTTAAATTCTGTATTTCCAGTCCTATAAATAAACCATCTGAAACAGCCAGGTTGTGAAGGTGCTTCTTACATATTTTATTTTATTTTATTTTAGGTATGTCACAGTAAAAGCGGAGAAGTTGATTCAGCAAAAGTTGCAAATCTTGTTAAAGCGTACGTGGACAAGTATAAACATTCTCGTAAAAAGGGGCCAGATGACAGACTGTAAACTGCACATCATCATCACTGGAATAATGACGAGGACTGACAATAATTTGTCACGGTGCAATTTAATGTCTTGACAGAATTGTTCACAACTGTGATTGAAATCGGGTTTTGATAAAGTTATAATTTTCAATGTATGATCATTTGATTACATTAGAATTCCCCTTCTTATGTTGTTTTCCCCACCCCACAAAGCATACTTAATGGCTTTTTGTTTTTACTAGGATGAACTTGGTTAATAATGATGTACAGCATTTTGATTTAATCATGTGTGTAATATTAGAGATGTAATTCTCAATACCTGGCTGCAACCCAGGTGCTGTGTGTACAGTACATGGAATCTGTTAAACTTCTGATCATGAAATCTTTGTGTTTTTCCTCTAATCGTAGTGAGCTGTTTTTCTTGGCCCATTTCTAGTCTAACTGGACACACTGGTCTTCTAGTGTAGCCACCGTATGAAGATGTCTGTACCTTGATAGTCTGTTTAGAATACCAGTATGCTACTACTGCAACATTTGTGTCCAACAAATATATATTTTTTTAAGATGGACACCACCTATGGCAACACCAAATAAATATTATGCTGCTTGTCTGCTTTGTCATTTGCGTGTACCATGTATATTTAATCGCTTAATTCTTAGCCTGAAAAGATGCCTTCTTTGAGTGGAATATAAAGTGCATATGTATTCTTGCTTTTCATATTCTTTGCAAGTTCATTGATGTAGTGTAAAGAGCAGGAAGTGTAGAATGCAGTAGCCAAAAAGATTTAATCTTTCGACTGATCGCTATACCTGAACCAGCCAGATTTGATTACTGTAGTGTTATCTTTTACTACTTGCCCTTTCCACTTGTTTCTTGAATAAGCTTTAGGCCTCGTTCAGACTATACGTGCTGCCGTGCGCATTTTGGCAGCGCGTATAGTGTGCGACACGCAAGAACGGTAGAAGGGCATAGACAGCCCTTCTACCGTTCCCATCATATGCGCTGCGTGGCAGTGCGATTGCGCTATCGCGTACTGCACGCATTTTTGTGAATCGCAGCGCAGATCCCATTCATTGTAATGAATGGGATCTGCAGTGCAGGGCATAGGAGCGCAGATGGCGTGCGATCGGACGCATTGTGTTCCGATCGCACAGCCATCTGCGCTAAATGATGTGAACGAGGCCTTATGGTATACGTTTTGGGCAAATTTTAAAGTATACCTGAACAGAGATGGATATGGTAACTGCCTTTTTTAATTTCCTTTTAAACCATACTAATTGCCTGATGGTCCTTCTGATCTCTGCTTGTTTCCACACTGTGATTAATTACACCACTGAAGCCAAACAGCGAATCCAGTTTAGACTTCAGTCAGAAACATCTCATCTGCATACTCACTTGTACAGGGTCTTTGGCTAAAAGTATTCGAGGAGGCAGGATGACAGCCAGATCACTGGAGTGTTTTAAAAGGAAATAGATATTGCAGCCCCATATACGTCTTGCTTCAGGTTCCCTTTAAAGGGGAACTGAAGTAATAGGTATACGGAGGCTGCCATATTTATTTCCTTTTAAACAATACCAGTTGCCTGGCAGCCCTGCTGGTCTATTTCTCTGCAGTAGTATCTGAATAACACCAGAAACAAGCATGCAGCTAGTCTTGTCAGATCTGACTTTAAAGTCTGAAACACCTGATCTGCTGCATACTTGTTCAGGGGCTATGGCTAATAGTATTAGAGGCAGGGGATCAGCAGGGCTGCCAGGCAACTGGTATTGCTTAAAAAGGAAATAAACATGGCAGCCTCCATATACCTCTCTCTTCAGTTCCCCTTTAAGTCAAACCTCTGATCTGCATGCTCGCTCAGGGTCTATTGCCATCAGTGTTAGAAGCAGAGCATCAGTAGGGCAGAAAGGAAATGTGGATTATTTAAAAGTAAATAAATACAGCAGCTTACATATACCGGACAGAAAAGAAGGTGGACCTAGACATCAATTTTCCAAAAATACAAAATCTTTATTGGACAGCCTTCAATCTCACACACAATCACCACACTAAATAAAATGTTTTAAAAACATAATAGTAGGACTGCACAAACTCACACCATCCATCATCCAGATCTCCAGCACATAGACCTCCACACACATACAGCCTGTAATAGACATCCACTCTGTGAGTATTTGATTGAATAGGTGCTGCAGCTACACTATGTACCAAGGTCATTTAATGAACTGATATTTGGCCACATTGCAACATTCAAATGACCTCCAGTCACTGCAACTGTGAAATACCACAGATCCTGGTTGATAATTTGTGTAATCCAAAAATTACATATACCTCTTGTTAGAAATCACCTTTTGCTCTGGCACCAGCACCCCCTTAGAGGTGCACCTCACAGAATGTGAGCTGACTCGACTCTCCTCACAGCAAGCATTACAGGAGATAGACTTTCTGAGGCATCTTCAAAGTTTGATGGAGTTTATTCAGTAAACAGATATACAGATACAGTTCGTTACATCTTAGCAAAGCAGATTCTTGCGTTGCAGCTTCGTGATTACCTTCCTGCTGAAGGTAATCAGGTCATCTTATATTTATACTACATTACATCTAGACTACCTATGTACAGCATACATTATATCAGATTACATAAATAAAGGAAAGTAACTAGGATTCCAGTCAGTAGATAGAGCGTGAAAGTAAGAGTGCCCTCTGTTGGCCCATCATGAACCTTAATACTGACCAGGAAAGAGTTAACTGTGTCATCTGAACCATCTATAATTGGTTCAGATCCCTTGTGATGTCATGACACACACCTACTCAATTAATATTCTATGAGCCCCCTTGTCCCAGTTGCAGGAATGTTATGTTTTATAAATATGGCCTATGTTGATTGTTCCCGTAGTCCATTTGTCTGGGGCAGTGTAGACCTAAGACCTTGGACTAGGAACATCTTCTTAGTATCTGCTTGTATCATCTGCTTCAAGCAGACACTGAGATGCTTCTGCCTGCATCATGAGAAACTATTTAAAGGTATACTCTGCGAACAAGCCTTTTACCTAAAACTCAGTCCAAATAACTGAGGCCTACATAATAACATCTCTCAGGTCAGTTGTCCTTTAAATACATAGCTGTCCATATTACTATTTGTCAAGATATGTATGAGTTAAAGGGACTATTTTTACACTGGTTGCCTTTCTCCAGTGAAAAAAAATTTATACTATAGACCAGTGTTCCCCATCCCTGTCCTCGAGGCTCACCAACAGTGCATGTCTTGTGGAAAACCACAGAGGTAGTTAATCAGCTCTGCCGAGACACTAATTACCTCACCTGTGAATGCTTGTGTTTTCTGCAAAGCATGCACTGTTGGTGGGCCTTGAGGACAGGGTTGGGGGAACACTGGTCTAAAGCACATTTCCCCAACCCTGTGCTCAAGGCTCACCAACAGTGCATGTCTTGTGGAAAACCACAGAGGAGCTCTGCTGAGACACTAATTACCTCACCTGTGCATGTTTGTGGTTTTCTGCAAAACATACTATTGGTGGGCCCTGAGGACAGGGTTGGGGAGCTCTGCTTTAGGCCCCATTTACACTTAATCAGTTGGTATGCGTATTTTTTTCTTCTCCATAGCAGTCCATTGAGAAAAATATTTCAGTTAAACCGTGTTAAGTGTAAAAGGTGCCATAGGAAAACATGGGCCTTACTTTGAAAATCCGTTGTTCTTTCAGTTATAACTGAGAGCAACTAATTAACCACTTGCCGACCGCACGCTCATACCGTGCGGCGGCAAAGTGGTAGCTGGAGGACCAGCAAACTGCGTCGCCAGGTGCCTCCCTAATTCATCAGGAAAGGCCGCTTGCGCGAGCGGCCGTTTCCTGTGAGATCACGGAGCGGGTCTCCGTGAATAGCCTGCGAGCCGCTGATTGCGGCTCGCAGACTAAATGTAAACGTAGGAGACGTATGTCTCCTTTGTTTACATTGTACGGCGCTGCTACGCAGCAGCGCCGTAAGGCAGATCGGGGATCGCCGCCATGTGACGGGACGTCCTGTCACAGGCTGCACAGGACGGATAGCGTCCTGTGCAGCCCCGATCACCAGGGGGCCAGGTAGGAGAGGGGGAAGCGGAATTTTGCAGCGGAGGGGGGCTTTGGGTCCTCAAGTGTTTAAAGAGAAACTCCAGCCAAGAATTTAACTTTATCTCAATCAGTAGCGGATACCCCCTTTTACGTGAGAAATATATTGCTTTTCACAAACAGACCATTAGGAGGTGCTGTATGACTGATTTTGTGCTGAAACCCCTCCCACAAGAAGCTCTGGGACTGCAGTACTTTTGGCAGTTTGTTACAATGTAACAAGGTTCACAGACAGGAAATAGCTGTTTACAGCTGTCTCTAACAGCCAAAACAGCTAGGAGCAGCTACATAACCTGCCCACAGTAAAAATGTCACCATGTGATGTCAGAATGTTAATTGGGGGAGAGGAAAGATTTTGCAATGAGCAAACACTGACTAAATTATTTATACATAATTATGGTAAAAATGAAGCACTTTTTTTTACTACATTATTTTCACTGGAGTTCCTCTTTAAGTGTAAATGGGGCCTTAGACAACTGGCTGAGTACCTGTTCACAGCAAGGTGAAAACTCTGTGTTGCCTGTGCTATGCATATTGCTGACCTGACAAGCAAGATCAAGGAGGGAAGTAACTGTATAAACTTCTGTGGTGAGAATGTCTGTCTGTGAAGATGTGGATGAACTAAAATAACAATTTAAACAAGGTAACTGCTAAAAGCAATCATGCTGTCTATAGTGTTGGGCGAACAGTGTTCGCCACTGTTCGGGTTCTGCAGAACATCACCCTGTTCGGGTAATGTTCGAGTTCGGCCGAACACCTGATGGTGCTCGGCCAAACCGTTCGGCCACATGGCCAAACTAAGAGCGCATGGCCGAATGTTCGTCTAGCGCTGTGATTGGCCGAACGGGTCACGTGGTTCGGACCCCGAACGTGCTCTGATTGGCCGAACGGTCACGTGGTTCGGGTAAATAAATACCCGAACCACGTCATATCTCCGCCATTTGTCTGTGGGTTTAGCTTTGGGTAGGCAGGCAGGGTAGTTTGCACTCCAGCCACGCTAGCCAGGGTCCCCCCAGTCATTGTGTGTCGCTGCTGGGAACAGTAGTACACCGCTCGCTCAGCCACACTATATAGCATTGTGTGTACTGCCACTGTGTACCTCGCTCAGCCACGCTATATATAGCATTGTTTACTGCCACTGTGTGTACACGGCTCAGCCAGACTATAAAGCATTGTGTGTACTGCCACTCTGTGTCTGCTGGGAACAGTAGTACACCGCTCACCCGCCACTGTATAGCATTGTGTTCTGTGTCGCTGCTGGCAATAGTGGTACACCGCTCACCCACCACTGTATAGCATTTCTGTACTGCCACTGTACTGCTGCCAGTCAGCGTGTACTTTAAGGATAAGTGAAATGAGGAAGAAATCCGGTGAAAGAGGGAGGGGCAAGGGAAGAGGTGTTTCCCCTGACGGATCACGTACAGGCCACAGGGGAGCACCCAAGAAAATCCACTCAATACCGCCCATGTTGTCCAGGACAACAACCCTCACAGATCCAAAAGAACAGGACCAGATAATTACTTGGATGACCTCTCAAGCGTCCAGCAGTGGGTGAAGCAGCACCAGCACATCACGCACGAGGTCCGAGTCCTCAGCCAGTTACAAGGAGCCAGTGGGCACAAAGCTGACACAACTGGCAGCGACACCACGCACACAACTGCCAGATAACCAGTCCGATGAATTACCTCAGGACACAATGGGGTATTTGCAGGAGCTATTCCCAGGCCAACAAACTTCCACCTTTGAAAGGTCAATGGAGGAACAGCCAGAAATGTTGTGCCCGGATTTACAACCATTAACTGTGGGAAATGCACCGGGCACTGAAATACAACAAGGCGAGTCCGAGGACTTTGAAACCCAAATCCCAGAGCAAGTTGGGCAGGAGGGGTTGCAATTGCAGGAGGTCGGCCGAGAAGCTCTGGAAGACGACGTTGGAGTGAGCTGCGCAGAGGTTGTTCTGGGGAGCTCTACTCCACGGCGGCGGCGGCGGCCCCCCACAATGACATATGATGAGTTTGAGGAGATGGAAGAGGAGGGTATGGACAATGTGGACAGAGACCCAGATTTTGTTTGTGAACGAGAACATCGCCGTCGTAGCAGCAGCACAGATGAGTCTGTTGAAGAACCCACTGCTGCACGAGTTCGCCTTGTGCCACAAGGTAGGCGGCGCGAAATTTCAGGCACCACAAGCGTGGAAGTTCAAGTGAGAGGCAAAAGAGGCGCAAACAGAAATCGCCAGCAAGGCAGGTGCTCCAAAGTCTGGGCTTTCTTTGAAGACTGCACTGAGGATGTTACCATGGCGATTTGCAAGGTGTGCAAGACCCGCCTGAGCAGGGGGAAAAGTATTAACAACCTCTCCACCACCAGCATGAGCCGCCACATGCTATCCAAACATCCCACTCTGTGGGCAAACTCGACAGGACAGGGTACCAGCAACACTGCCTCCCTTGGGTTCACCAGACTCACCACCAGACCCGCCTCAGCAGCAGCAGTAGCCCAGCCATTGCGTGGTTCACAACATTCACAAACAACAGACGACGCTGACACTGTCACTTTCCGGAGTAGTGCTCTTGAGGTCTCCCAGTCTTCATCAAACACAACAACCAACAGCCCTTCAGTGTGCAGCCCTACGGTTCAGTTGTCTGTCTCGGAGATGTTTGAGCGCAAGAGGAAATTGCCAGCAAATGACCCCCGGGCCGTGGCAGTAACAGCCAGCATAGCCAAGCTTCTGGCCTGCGAAATGCTGCCATATCGAGTGGTGGAGACAAACAGCTTCAAGGGCATGATGTCAGTGGCCATCCCACGTTACGTGGTTCCCAGCCGCTACCACTTTGCGCGCTCTGCAGTGCCTGAGTTGCATGAGCACGTGGTCAGCAAAATAACCCGAAGCTTGAAGAATGCCGTTGCCTGCAAGCTTCACCTCACCACTGACACCTGGACGAGTGCGTTCGGCCAGGGTCGATACATCTCCCTTACCGCACACTGGGTGAACCTTGTGGAGCCTGGCAGTGATTCCTCACCTGCTACGGCGCGGGTGTTGCCCACGCCGCAAACAGCTGCACTGCCATCCCTCCCACTGGATAACAACAGCAGCAGCTACCTCTCTGACTCCTTCTCCTCCAACGCATCTCAAAGCTGTACCTCATCCGGAAACGCGAACCCAGCACCAGCAGCAGTAGGATGATGGAAGCAGTGCAGCACAGCTGTTGGCATGCGTCAGCAAGCGTTGCTGAAGCTGATCTGCCTTGGGGATAAGCAGCACACAGGGGAGGAAATTTGGAGGGGAATAAAGGAACAGACGGATTTGTGGCTGGCACCGCTGGACCTGAAACCGGGCATGGTTGTGTGTGATAATGGGAGTAATCTCATTCGCGCTTTAAGGTTGGCTAAGCTGACACACATCCCTTGCCTGGCGCACGTGATGAACCTAGTAGTTCAGCGGTTCCTGAAGACATACCCAGGCGTGGCCGATCTTCTGTTGAAGGTGCGACGAGTGGCCAAACATTGTAGAAATTCAAGTACTGCTTCGGGGGCACTCGCCAAGATGCAGGAGCGCTTCAATCTCCCCCACCATCGCTTGCTGTGTGATATCCCTACGCGCTGGAATTCTACGCTGCACATGCTAGCCCGCTTTTGCGAGCAGAAGAGTGCAGTGGTCCAGTACATGACGGCGCAGTACCGAGGCGCATCCGGCCAGCTGCCAAGCTTCTGTGGATCCGATTGGGCCAACATGTTGGACCTCTGCCAAGTCCTCCAAAATTTTGAGCAATCCACGTTGCTTGTGAGCAGTGACAACTCTTCAGTCAGCATTACCATACCACTGCTGTGTTTACTGAAGAGGTCAATGTTGAAAATCAAGGAAACAGCTGTCATGATGCAACTGGGGGAATCTGAAGGAGAAAACGATCAGCGTGATGGTACCTACATCAGGCCATCCGCCTCAGGAAACGCTGGCCCCAGCAGCTATGACGAAGAAGAGGAGGAGGAACAGCTGGAGTTGGAGCAGGAATTTCCTGCCACCACTGACGAGGGCCAGAGCGGTGCACGTTGGACTTCCACAATTCAGCGCGAATGGTCAGCAGAAGCAGACCAGGAAGAAGGTGACGACTATGATGCATCACAACTATCACAACGCTCACAAGAGGATGATGAGGATTCTGGTAGGACTCTGGCACACATGGCTCAATACATGCTAGACTGCATTGAACGCGACTCACGCATTGTGCGCATTCTGGACAACACCAATTACTGGGTTTATACCCTTCTGGATCCACGGTACAAACACAATGTTCCAAAACTGCTTGAAGAAAGAGTCAGACAGGTCAAAATGGAAGAATACCAGCAGGCCCTTGTGGAGACTTTAGAGAGGAGATTGACATCCTCCCCCTCCACTAGCCAGTTGTACGCCGACAGACTGACTTCCGCAAACCCAGGACGACCAGGAGGGCAGCAAACAACACAAGCCGCAGCTAGTGCCCAAAAGGGAATGGTATTGGCAGTGTCCTTGGAGTGGGAAAATTTTCTGACACCCATGCAGCAGCAGCCCACTGAACAGCAAGCGTGCAGATCCACCTCCAACACCGATCGCCTGGAGAAGATGGTCAAGGACTACATGTCAGATGGCGTAGTTGTGTCTAACAATCCATCTGCACCCTTCAACTATTGGGTATCGAAGCTAGACAGCTGGCACGAACTGGCAATGTACGCAATAGAGGTGCTGGCTTGCCCGGCAGCCAGCGTTATGTTGGAACGCTGTTTCAGTGCTGCCGGAGGCATCTTCACAGATCGGCGTATCCGCCTCTCCACAGAAAATGCAGACCGTCTGACTCAAATTAAAATGAATCAATCCTGGATTGGAAACGACTATGCAACACTCCAGGACCCCAACCAAGTAACATGACCAATGAACATCTGGGATGGTTTAGCGTTTCCGGTCCCTGTTTATTGAACCTCTCATCTGTATTACATTTATGACTGCATGACGGCTAAAAGCATTGCTGCTATATCCGCACGCTTTTTGTCCTCATGCAAGGCCTGGGTTGTTGTGTCTCAAAAAGCATGGCCTTCTCCTCCTGCGCCTGCTCCTGTTCCATCACGTGTGCTGCTGCTGCTGGGTTAGCGTTACCGGTCCCTGTTTATGGAACCTCTTCTCTTTATTACATTTATGACTGCATGGCGGTAAAAAGCATGCTATCCGCACGCTTCTTGTCCTCATGCAAGGCCTGGGTTGTTGTGTCTCAAAGCGTGGCCTTCTCCTCCTGCGCCTCCTCCTGTTCCATCACGTGTGCTGCTGCTGCTGCTGGGTTAGCGTTACCGGTCCCTGTTTATGGAACCTCTTCTCTTTATTACATTTTTTACTGCATGGCGGTAAAAAGCATGCTATCCGCACGCTTCTTGTCCTCATGCAAGGCCTGGGTTGTTGTGTCTCAAAGCGTGGCCTTCTCCTCCTGCGCCTCCTCCTGTTCCATCACGTGTGCTGCTGCTGCTGCTGGGTTAGCGTTACCGGTCCCTGTTTATGGAACCTCTTCTCTTTATTACATTTATGACTGCATGGCGGTAAAAAGCATGCTATCCGCACGCTTCTTGTCCTCATGCAAGGCCTGGGTTGTTGTGTCTCAAAGCGTGGCCTTCTCCTCCTGCGCCTCCTCCTGTTCCATCACGTGTGCTGCTGCTGGGTTAGCGTTACCGGTCCCTGTTTATGGAACCTCTTCTCTTTATTTCATTTATGACTGCATGGCGGTAAAAAGCATGCTATCCGCACCCTTCTTGTCCTCATGCAAGGCCTGGGTTGTTGTGTCTCAAAAAGCGTGGCCTTCTCCTCCTGCGCCTCCTCCTGTTCCATCACGTGTGCTGCTGCTGCTGCTGGGTTAGCGTTACCGGTCCCTGTTTATGGAACCTCTTCTCTTTATTACATTTATGACTGCATGGCGGTAAAAAGCATGTAACCTGTGCAAAGAAACATGACATTTTCAGCATTTAAAAGACAGTTTTTCCTTTGAAACTTTACAATCAATTTTCTCAAAAACTATAAGCTCTTTTTCAAATATTTTTTTTTCCCTCTTGTACCTACTCCCAAGGTGCACATACCCTGCTAATTTGGGGTATGTAGCATGTAAGGAAGCTTTACAAAGCATGAAAGTTCGGGTCCCCATTGACTTCCATTATGTTCGGAGTTCGGCGCGAACACCCGAACATCGCGGCGATGTTCGGCGAACGTTCTCGAACCCGAACATCTAGGTGTTCGCCCAACACTAGCTGTCTAGTATAGATTCATAGTGAAAATTAAAAGTATTACATATGGAAATGTACTTTTCAAATTGAGAAATATGTTATGAAACTGTGCAGCTCCCTGTGCTTTAAAGGACAACTGAAATGAGAGGGATATGGAGGCTGCCATATTTATTTCCTTTTTAAACAATGCCAGTTGCCCGGCAGCCTTACTGATTTATTTGGCTGCTGTAGTGTCTGAATAACACCAGAAACAATCATGCAGTTAATTGTTATATCTGACTGTCTGAAACACCTGATATGCTGTATGCTTGTTCAGGGTCTGTGGCTGGAAGTATTGGGCTAGATTCAGTGGTTATTTGCATAATGCATGTGTTATGACAGTAAAGCCAGGCAATTGGCATTGTTTAAAAGGAAATAAAATATGGCAGCCTCCACTTCAGTTGTCCTTTAAAGACCTCCAAAGCTATACATGCACCTGCTTCCTGTGAACGACAGGTTCACTTTGTCATAAAAACACTATTCTAATGCTAGGATTCTGGGAAATGTAGTCAAGACATGTATTCGTTCTGTTTTTGTGTGTTATGTGGTCTCACCAGAATGACCCATCTAGCAGATGAAGCCACAGAGGAGAGAATGTAAGCTGTACTGCGCTTAAGTATCTGGCTCATTAAATGGCTATTCTGTCTAATTCTGCTAGAATTTGCCTTGTTCAATTCTGGGTTTAGCCAGGCTTTAACCACTTCACCACTGAGGGGTTTTATCCCTTGAACACCAGAGCAATTTTCACCTTTCAGCGCTCCTTCCATTCATTAGTCTATAACTTTATTATTACTTATCGCAATAAAATGAACTATATCTTGTTTTTTTGCCACCTATTAGGCTTTCTTTAGGTGGGACATTATGCCAAGAATTATTTTATTCTAAATGTGTTTTAATGGGAAAGTGGGGAAAAATATTAATTTTCAGTTTTTGGCCATTATAGTTTTTAAATAATGCATGCTACTGTAATTAAAACCCATGAAATGTATTTGCCCATTTGTCCCGGCTATAAAACCGTTTAAATTATGTCCCTATCACAATGTTTGGCGCCAATATTTTATTTGGAAATAAAGGTGCATTTTTTTCAGTTTTGCATCCATCCCTAATTACAAGCCCGTAGTTGATAAAGTAACAGTGTTATACCCTCTTGACATAAATATTTAAAAAGTTCAGTCCCTAAGGTAACTATTTGTTTTTTTTATTACAAAAAAAAAAAAATTGGGGAGTGTGGGAGATAATGAGTTAATTTATTGTGTAAAACTTGTGTTTGTATATATAAAATGCTTTAGGGTGTAGTTTTACTATTTGGCCACAAGATGGCCACAGTGTGTTTGTTTACATGCGACTTACAGGAAGCAGTATGAGGCTGGGAAGATCACAATGATCGCTCTGTTTCTAATAGAAGCAGCGGATCATTGCGGGGGCTTAGATCAACGAACGGGAATGGATTTTCCCGTTCATTGATCTCCGGGCGAGCGGGCGGCAGCGTGCACGAGCGGCGGGAACGCGGAAGGTATGGATTTCTCCTTCCCTGTTTTTTTAGGGGGGGAAAAAGGGACGGAGAAATTTGTACCGCAGGGGGTAAAGTGGTTAATTACAGGTTTACTTTGTGTTTGTAAACATTAAATTACGGTTACCTTAACCATCTGATTATGGTTGGATCGAATGGCTGCACATAAAAACAAAGCATCCAAGCTGAAACTATTTTTGTCAATCCATGCAATGTATAGCGCTACACCAGGGGTGTGCAAACCTTTGTAGGCCAAGGGCCATATCGTTATTCTTGAGTGCTAGGGGGCTGAACTAGCAAAATGAATGGCAATCATCCAAAACAGTGTTTAGATACACTATACCTGTGACATTTTGTCAAATAAAACCTTTCCAATGGAAATAGTAACCAAAATACTGTGTGCAGTTGACAGCTGCTTATCAGTGGCTGCTGATATTCGGTGGCTGCTACAGTGGTAGCTGGCAGATTGGCAACACAAGGTAAACTCTGCATGCAGCACCGCAGCTACAGCCCAAGGTTTGGGGCCACCAAAACATAAAAAAACGGCTCGCAGGCTGCAATTGGTCCCCAGGATGGACTTTGAACTTGCCTGAGCTAAACAGAGGTGCTTTGTTTTTTCTTCAAACCCCTGGGGTGGGGGGGGGGGGGGGAAAATGATAATGATGTGTTTTAACTGGCTCATGTACTACTCCCCAACATATTGTCAGACATTCATCATGCTTTCCTCAGTTTAGGTCTGCTGTTTCTATCTCATGTTCCAGACCAAAATAATCTGTACAATTACGAGGCGTTTGAGAAGTGTTTTGAATTAGGCCTTTTTTTTTTTCTTTGAGAGAGAGACACCTGAAAAAATAGCATTTGTTTTTTCAAGACTTGGCTGGTGAATAAAATTTTGTAGCGATTGAATGTTGTATCAATCTGGGCAGATAGAAATCTATAATCTGTCTCTACTTACAGATAGACATAGAGAAATATGCCATTTTTATTGGCTTAAACACAAGTACTGCCCCTTTCCACTGCAAATTTCCCATTTGCAGCAATTTAATATCCAATTTTCTGTGCAATTGGTGTTGGTCCAATTGCGGTTTTAGGGAGACTAGGGGCAGGGTGAAATCTTTTTTTTGCATGACTGTACCTAATTGCACAAAAAGTGCATTCACACTAGCAATTGAAAAGTGTGGGTGATTTTACTGCGATTAGTGTGGGGAAAAAAAAATCACCCTTGCAATTCCCATGCAATTGCGATCAGCAGGGTTTTAAGTACTGTATTGTGATCGCTCCAGAATCCCAGAAAAATGCTGCAAGCATCCTGTTTTGCGATTGCCACTAATTGTGAAACATCCATGATAGGCTGCAATCGCGGCAGTGAGAACTGCCATTAGGTTTAGGTTTGTATTGCACTAGTACTTCTGTGATTAGCGTTAATCACCCATGTGAGAACTGGCTCTACAAATCATATTGTGGCTTTTGCACTAATGCGATTTTTACCTAATATAGAATCGCATGCATTTTTGAAAATCAAATAGTGTCTTACTGCCAGTGGAAAAGGGCTTGTAATGATCTTAAACCGCTGCGTAACACTTTTTTTTTTTTTTTTTTTTTTAAAGGACACTTGAAGTTAGAGGGAGATGTGCTACATGATTGTTTTAGGTGTGTGATCCAGACACTACTGATGAATGAAATATCAGCAGGAGCTCAAGCAACTGGTATTGTTTAAAAGGAAATTAGTATGGCAGCTGCCATATTACTCTCACATCAGGTGGTGCTTAATGCATGTTTAATCCGCTTGGCGGATCGGTCAAAACCAGCCCTATCAGCCTTCCGACAGACTGTACACGCGCCCCGTGGGTGGGTCTGATGACCCGTTTGAAGACATCTGGTGTGTTTACGCACCTTAATGGTCAGTGAGATGTTAAAGGATAGCAAATATCAAAATAGTAAGCGAAATGTGGGGAGAAGGCATATACCATCACCTTTCCTGTTGCCTGTCACTCCCCGTTCTCCTTTCTGCCCCTGCACATTATACCTAAAAGCCCCTAGAACCCTCTTCCGGGTTGCCGGTGTCTGGCTTTACTGCGCAAGTGCTGGCTAGGCTGCACGTTTCCTATAACGTGCCTGTGGCTGAAAGCCCTACCCCAAAAGTAAGCACTAGTGACGGGGAAAAAACAAAAACCTATTGCTGCTACTGATTGGCCCAATACTGGAACCATTGTCCCGCCTGCAAGACCATCGGCTCTGGTAGAAACAAGTTGCTGTACTTCCTCATAGGCTGAATATTGGAGACACAGCAGCATGGAATGGGGGAAAGAAGAGGATGCAGAGCAGCATGGAGCTGGGGACAAAAGGAGGGTGCAGGGGAACATTGGAGACCACAAGAGACACCAGGAGGATATGGGGCACATGAGATGACACAGGTACAAGGGGGACACGGGCACACAAGAGGCGGTACAGTGGGGAAGGCAGGACAACACACAGCACAGAAACTTGTGTGTTCATAGAAATATAAAACATCCCCTAAAAATAAGCCCTAGCTCATCCTTTGGTGCAAAAATATTAATATAAGACAGTAAATGCCTGTTCCCCGTTATTCTTACTATTTTTATATCTATTATCCTTTAATAATTGAGTTGACTGAAAGTTTAAAATTATTTAATGAAAATTTGCAGCTTGAAATTGGACCAATCAAATGCTGTAGCTACTTATGAACAGTAGAATATAGTGGTTAGTATCCTTCAGTACTATTTGGACACTATCTGCATGTAGTTTGCATGTTCTTCCTATGTTTGTGTGGTTTGAACATTGACAATATTTTCAGCCATCTCCTATCCTAATATGGATGATACAAAGCTGTATACTAAATGAAGATATCAACTCACTGATCCATCAGACAGATGTATAGCAACAATGCTAGCATGTCATTTGGACTGGAGATGTGTGGCTGGATGGTAGAAAAAAAATGGAATTTCGTTAAGTTGGATGAGGTGGAGAAGGGCAAACCTACAGTTACATGGATGGACACCACACTGCAATACTAAAGAATAAGTACATTTAAGTGCCTCCCCTTGATAAGACAGATCTTGAACTATCTCAGTAGGAAAAAAAGATTAACACCACCAGGCCAGCTTGTGCCTTTTCTCTCCTAGCAAACAGGTTAAAATTAATTTAATTAAAATGTACTGCTTCACACAGGCATAGTGTAAACTGGCTGTTATACCTGGTCAGTCATAAACTAACATTAATTACCTTCAGGGGGCTGCAGTGATTTTGTTTGCCATTAATGTAATCCTTCAGTGCAAGTACATTTCTGGGCTGGTTGTGGACCTTAAAGGACAACTGAAGTGATAGAGATATCCACACTAGTGGATGCAATCACTCAGCTAAAAAGTCCCGAGAACAGACTTGCCAAAACTCACCCTGGGCCCCAAACCTTGTGCAGTGCAGTTAAACATCAGGGAAGAAAGTGATAAAGAACCAGCAAAAAAAAAAAAAAAAATTAACACCAGCAACCATATAACATTTGGAAGGACAGTGGTTGGGGGTGGTGAGGCAGTGTCACAAGGCCTATACCTGAAAAACATAACGCTGAAATTGATTGGGAATCAGCTGCAGTGTGTAAACAGCCAACAGATCGCTCTGATCAGGTTCAATAAGAGATGTCTCTTGGTCGATCTGTTTATACATCGCTAGATTTATGGGCACCTTAAAAAGAAGCCTAAAAAATTACTTCTTTAATAGCCAGTCCTGTTCAGCAAAAATGCCATAGGTGAAACGCCACATTCTCGAGGAAGTTTGAGGCCTTAATCACCCCGAAAACCCCGAGGCAAAATTCAGGGCTCCTTCTGGGTAGAGGCAGAGCTTTGGGCTGTAGCTCTGCCTCTACTCACATCAATCTTCACAGATCTCCACCTCCTCCCAGTCTTCTATCACTGAGAGGGGCGGGGGAGGCAAAGATTGACGCAACTGGAGGTAGAGCTACAGCACAATTTTGGGTGGATAAAACCTCGCTCTGCCGCAAGGATGCAGCGTTTCAGTTATGGCATTATTGCTGAACAGGACTGGCTATTAAAAAAAGGTAATTTTTTAGGCTTCAGACTCTCTTTAATAGGGATGGTCAATAAGTATAATGTCATAATAAACTCTGGTATAGTAAACATTTGGGTATAGTAAACTACCTCTCCAGGTCCTGGCCTATCTCCATTAGAAGTCTATGGGAGCATCGCCTGGTATAGTAAACTCAGATATGATAAAACTTCTGTTATAGTAAACATGTTTGGCCCTACATGACTGACTCTGGAGATATACTGTATCTATCTAGACATAGTAAACAGTGGGCAGTGCATGCACCACATGTCAGTGTGAAACCCATGGTTGGCTGCTCTCCTCAGGCTGGTTGCAGGTGAGTTGATGTCTGATAACATTTGGAAATCAAGAATGGCGCTGGATATACAGTACTGTACAATAAAGCAGCCCAGGGAAAATGAGGAATAACAGAGGATGCAGCATTACCCACTTCCACGTTGCAATCACCAATAAAAGTATTGTCACAGTCCTCCCACGGGATTGTATGCACTCCCAGTTAGCTCTTCCCTCATTAGCGATGACACTCCCGGTAGCATGTGGAGTGCAGTACAAGCTATTTTCACTTGTAGTGACCAGAGCGGGCCATGTCTGTACAGAACTAAGGGGAGAGGAGTGCCAAGCAGGGATGCTGTCACGAGTAGATTCGAGTGGCCTAAGCACTCGAACTCGTGATTCAAATGAGCAATAATTAATGCAGGTGAGGAGCGGGACATAAGGGGTTATTTACCCATAAGGCCGCGTGCTCCCTGCGCTCCAAATAGGATCCATACGTGTCCTATTCATCGCATTACAAGCCTCGCTGCAGGCACTTCTTCCGGCTTGAAGGAGGAAGTGCCCGCAGTGCCTGCAGCGAGGCTTGTAACGCAAAGAATAGGACGCGTGTGGATCCTATTTGGAGCGCAGGGAACACGCAGCCTTATGGGTAAATAACCCCTGATGTCCCGCTCCTCACCTGCATTAATTATTGCTCATTTGAATCACGAGTTCGAGTGCTTAGGCCACTCGAATCTACTCGTGACAGCATCCCTGGTGCCAAGTCCCGCTCACAGATGTATTGGAGCCACTCGCATTAGGCCTGGAACCCACTAGGAGCGCTTTTCTGAGCGCTTTGTGATTTGAAAAGCTCTTGCTAATGTAATGCTAGGGGTGTGATCCCACTTGAGCAATGTAATTTTATTAAAATCCCCCATAACATTGCATTAGCAAGAGCTTTTTCAAATCGCTAGCACTTATAAAAGACTTGTAATGGGTTTGAGCCCTCACAGATACAAGTGTCTTATGATTGGCTGCATTTTGAAGAGAGGCTTCATGTCCAAGTGTGAGCATAAAGTTTTGTAGGACACAATCTGCAAGTCCCACCCCCGGAGGTATTGGAGCCACTCACAGAAAGTGCATGGCTACCTCTACTCAGTGACGGCTGCAAATTTTAACCATTTGAGGACTGCGGTGTTAACACCCCCACCCCCCAGTGACCAGGCCATTTTACTTAATTGGGCCACTGAAGCTTTAAGGCAAAGCTGCAGGACCGCACAACTCCGCTTTTAAATAAATTTTACAAATTTTTTATTTTTGTTTTTACTTTACCCTCCCTCTCTATCCCCTGCCGGCCAATCACGCGATCAGCTGTCATAGACTTCGGACATGTTGGAAATAATCGATCTGACAGTAAATCGACCATAAAATCTCAGTGTGTACCTAGCATTAGAAGCTTCCCTGCCAGCAGAGCTGGAACCATGGGAAGTTGTAGATAATGTTATCTTGTGTTTAATTGTATCAAGTGAGGAATGTAAACAAAGGCCTCTCTGACAGTGAGACAATCAGAAAAGCATTTATGCTTAAAGTTAGACAATACATAAAGCAGTTATTAATAAAATGCAAAGTAAGCTCTCAGAGTAAAAAAAAAGAATGGCTCCTTAATCATAGCTATGATTAAGGAGTCATTCTCGCTCCGATACGCTGAGCCTTTTATCTGTATGCTGAGATGCTGGATTTGGAATAAAGATTTTTTTTTCAATCTTTTACCTTACACATTGGTGTAGCAGGATTTCCTTTGTGTGCTATGTTAAGAATATAGCTTGAGTATGGACCAGTGAAATGTTTTCACTGCAATATATGTATAGTCCATTTTACAAAAGATTTTCATAATTCGCATAATTCTCAATCATCTAAAATGTATTTGCACCTTAAAGGGCGCCTGAAATGAGAGGGATATGTAGGCTTCCATATTTATTTCCTTTAAGTAATACCAGTTGCCTGGATATCCTGCTCATCCTCTGCTTCTAATACTTTTAGCCAGAGAGGACAAGCATGCCGCAGATCAGGTGTTTCTGACATTATTCTCAGATCTAACAAGATTAGCTGCATGCTTGTTTCTGGTGTTATTCAGACACTATTGCAGCCAAATAGATCAGCAGGGCTGCCAGGCAACTGGTATTGTTTAAAAAGAAATAAATATGGCAGCCTCCATATTCTCACTACAGTTCTTTAACAATCCTGCAAAAATAAATCTGAAATTAATTACCAACCAGTGCTTTGTGAATGGAGGCCATTAGGTGGGTGTTGGGGAATAGGGTAGCAGGGAGGTGGTTAGGGTAAGGCACTTAGGAAGGAGTTTGCTTTGCCAGCGGGTTAGTGATATGGCATATAGATAGGTGTATGCTTCAGAAGGAATGGGCGGGTTAGCGTTGAGCATCAGGCAAGTCAATAGTAGAATAATGGAAATATAACATTTCCGACATTATAACCATCAACCGCATGCCAAAATTAACATGCAACTACTAAACGTACGTGTTCCTTTGCCATATTGTCCCTTGTCCCATATTCTTAAAAGCCATTAGGAGATTCAAGCTTTCCTATATGTTGTAAGCCTCTGGCAGGGCCCTCCTCCCCAGTGTTTCCAGCTTGATTATGCAATTTCACTGTCTGTCACCCCTCTTGTGGACTAGAACAGTCTGTATTTTCACCAAAGACACTGAACTGCTGTTATCAAATCATATGCATGATCTTGTTTTGTTGTGAGCTCCTTGTACAGTCCTGGCCAAAAGTTTTGAAACTGTCAAAAATATTGAAAATGAGAAGTTGGTGCTTAAGCTTTTATAATAGCAATTTGCATATACTCCAGAATGTTATGAAGAGTGTTCAGATGAATTGCATAGTCCTGCTTTGCCATGAAAATTAACTGAATCCCCCCCCCCCCCCCCCCCAAAAAAAAAATTTCCACTGCATCTCATTGCTGTTATTAAAGGACCTGCTGAGATAATTTCAGTAATCGTCTTGGTAACTCAGGTAAAAATGTTGACGAGCACAAGGCAGGAGATCATTATGTCAGGCTGATTGGGTTAGAATGGCAGACTTGACATGTTAAAAGGAGGGTGATGCTTGAAATCATTAATCTTCCATTGTTAAAGGACTTACGAGGTCAAATTACCCAAAAAAGTTAATTACCTGCTTCGTCTTAAGGCACGGAGAACGCCGTCCGCGGCCTCCGTGCCGATCCGCCGGGTCCCCCCGCTCATTAGCCCCCCAGGCCGGCTCCCGACCCCACAGCCCAGGCTCTCATGCCTCTCCTAAAATGGCCGCTTGCTCTGGCCGCGGCTGCGCAGTTCACATAGCCACGAGTGCGGCTGCGCAGCTCTAGGGCCAACCCCCCCGATCCACGCTACGTAGCGTGGATCGGGGGGGGGGGGTTGGCCCTAGAGCTGCGCAGCCGCACTCGCTAATGGGCTAATGAGCGGGGGGGATCCCGGCGGATCGGCACGGAGGGCGCGGACGGCGTCCTCTGTGCCTTAAAAGACAAAGCTGGTAATTAACTTTTTTGGGTAATTTGACCTCGTAAGTTCTTCAACCATGGTGACCAGCAAAGAATCACACGCAGCCATCATTGCGTTGCATAAAAATTGCTTCACAGGCAAGGAGATTGTGGCTACTAAGATTGCACCTAAGTCTACAATTTCTAGGATCATCAAAAACTTCAAGGAAAAAGGTTCAATTCTTGTTAAGAAGGCTTCAGGGCGTCCAAGAAAGTCCAGCAAGCACCAGGATCGGCTCCTAAAGAGGATTCAGCTGCGGGATCGGAGTGCAACCAGTGCAGAGGTTGCTCAGGAATGGCAGCAGGCAGGTGTGACCGCATCTGCACGCACAGTGCGACGAAGACTTTTGGAAGATGACCTAGTGCCAAGAAGGGCAGCAAAGAAGCCACTTCTCTCCCAAAAACCATCAGGGACAGATTGATCTTCTGCAGAAAGTATGGTGAATGGACTGCTGAGGACTGGGGCAAAGTCATTTTCTCCGATGAAGCCCCTTTCAGATTGTTGGGGGCATCTGAAAAAATGGCCTGTCAGGAGAAGAAAAGGTGAGCGCTACCATCAGTCCTGTGTCATGCCAACAGTAAAGCATCCCGAGACCATTCAGGTGTGGGGTTTGCTTCTCATCCAAGGGAGTGGGCTCACTCACAATTTTGCCAAAAAACACAGCCATGAATAAAGAATGGTACCAAAACACCTTCCAACAGCAACTTCTTCCAACAATCCAACAGTTTGGTGAAGAACAATGCATTTTCCAGCACAATGGATCACTGTGTCATAAGGCAAAAGTGATAACTAAGTGGCTCGGGGACAAAAATGTTGAAATTTTGGGTCCATGCCCTGGAAACTCCGCAGATCTTAATCCCATTGAGAACTTGTGGCCATTCCTCAAGAGGCGGGTGGACAAACAAAAACCAACAGATTCTGAGAAACTGATTATGAAAGAGTGGGTTGCTATCAATCAGGATTTGGCCCAAAAGTTGATTGAGAGTATGCCCAGTCTAATTGCAAAGGTCCTGAAAAAGAAGGGCCAACACTGCAAATACTGACTCTGCATAAATATCATGTAATCGTCAATAAAAGCCTTTGAAACGTATGAAGTGCTTATAATTATATTTCAGTACATCACAAACAACAAACAAAGATCTAAAAACTAATATTTTTGACAGTCTCAAAACTTTTGGCCAGGACTGTATGTCCTACCTTGTATTTGAACCCATTTATCTATTGTGCAGTGCTGCATAATATGTTGACACTTTATAAATAGCGGTACAATTAATAATAATCTATGTAATCTTGTAAAATTCTGAAATATTTTGGCTGAACAAATGACAAGAAAAACAATTTATGATGGCAAACCCTGCATTACATTTGCTTTTTTGGAGCATATTTTTATACTCTTGAACAGTGCAGAAGCAGCTATCACACTAAGTCACATGCATGTGGGCGTGGGCCGTGATTTTTTTTTTTATGCTGCGTAACTGTACTACATGTCAAATGTTGGCATGCATGGGGATACAAATGCTGCCATTTAGCAGGATTAAATTGCAGCCAGAAAGTGCCTTGTGGCCAGCAGGAAGAAGGCTGAACTACTTGACTAACCAATTTAGCCATCCATGTGAAAGAAGCCTTGAGTTATTTTTGGTAATGGTTTAATTACAAAGAACATTACCAATTCAAAAATGTATCACAAGAGATACTCTCAAGGTGGTCCTTGAGAAGCATGATCTAACAATTACACAAACTATATTGTTCAAGAGAAAAAAAATGTTGGGGAAAAACTAATTTGCTCACTTTGTATGCCATAAAGTGCAGAGCTTGAAAAAAAATCCAAGTTAGACTTACCAGTAACAATATACCAAAGCATTCAGGGTACAGCAGGAAACAGATAGGGCCTATTGCTCCGCCCTTCAAGGAAACATAAACCAACAAGAAATTATTTTAAAAGTCGTCTCCCCATCCCCCCAACCTTTGTGAATAAAAAGTATCAAAACACAGCCGAACCAATGTAAAGAGACTCCAAATCCAAGGAAAAACGTACCCCACCAAGCAACACTGAAAGGTCAGAAGCAGAGAGGAAAAAAGTATGATGTACCCTGGAATGCTTAGAATTGCCATTACCTTTAAGTCTAACTTGGATTTTCTTCAGTCATTCCAGGGTAAGTCAGAAAATGGATAGCTAAGCAAATAGTCCTACTCACCCTAGGAAAGGATCACAGTCTGCAACATCTTGTTGCCAAAGAACATGTCCTGTTGGGATAGGAACTCTATCTCTAATGCCTAAAGAATGTTGTTTGGCTTGCCCACGTAGCTGCTTGGCAGATCTGTTGTAGTTAGGCTGCTGTTCTTGCCGCCTAAGATGTGGAGATGTCTCTGGTTGAATGAGTTTTAACTGGTTAAAGGGCATTATATGCTTGTGATGACTTACTAATTTTTGATGCATGAAGTCCTTCGTTAGGCCACAAACAAGTACAAACAAATGGGTAAAATCTCTAGTCTTTTCAAGGTGTACATTAAGAACCCTTCTAATGTTCATTGGACAGGGCAAAAAGAGGGTACTATAATATTTTGTGATTTGTTTAAGTAAAAGACCACATTATGAAAATAATTTGAAACTTTTTTTTTAATTAAAAAAAAATGAAGAACGTACTCTAAATTGATAATGCGTGTCAATTGCTTACCCTACGGGCTAAAGTAATTGTGACCAGGAACGTTATTTAAGTTTAAAAGGAGAATCTGCAAGACTAGAGGAAAGTCTCACTGCAAATTGATTGTCACCTTTCTCAGGATGGACCTGCTTACTGCTTTGAAGAAGCATCTTATTAAAAGGAACCTGAAGTGAGAGGCATACGGTGGCTGCCATATTTATTTCCTTTGAAAAAAAGGATAAGGGTATCCTGCTCAGAAATGGTAGTTATGGATCTGGAGGGGACTGGCAGATTAGCTGAGGGGGCCAACGTTTCTATAAAAAATTTAAAAGCATCCTGCATAGATTATTTCAGTAAGTTAAAGTGAAACTGAGGTGGCGAAAGAAAATTGATACTTAGCTAGGTAGAAGTTAGCCTCTGGATAGTCCAGAAGCTTCCTGTGTCCTCCTCAACCCCACCATTGCCATGCACAGTCCCTTTGAACAGATCAAACAGACAGCTGGCACGTTCTGACGTCACATCATGTGACGTCCTGTTGCTATGGAGACGCGACACGGGACTTCCATGAGCGAGGTGAGTTTAAAATTCCTGCGCACATTTTACAGGGAAGGAGGAGTGGAATTTTAAGAATGTGGCCCTTGGTCCACACAATGTGTAAACATTGCGTGCGTAAACATTGTCCAGGCCTGTTCTAGACCTAAAAAAGAGAGGAGGAGCGCTCTCTGGTGTATTATCCTTTTTTAATATTGCTTCATTCGCAAGGTAAAAAATAAAACTTACAAGATGTAAAAGATGGTAAAGCTTATCACACTAATAGTGTATATCACCGTGCCCCAGGAGATGGAGAACACCTGCTCAGACGCCTCCGCTCTATGGCCAGTAGTAACGGGATTCGGAGATCCGATAGCGCCAGCGGGACCCGGAACACGGAAGCAAGCTTGCAATTGTCCTGCGCCTTAGTACGTCATTACGAGTTTCGGCGTTCCACGGCGTTCGTCCATCTGACTGATTGGACAAACAGTAGTAGCCTTCAATTACTTTGGTCACAAAGCGATGTGTTGCTTATAATTGTTCCCTGTATGTGTATTACTGAAAGTATGTAATGGCATTGGTAGGCGACATCCCACTCCATGTTCCATAGCACACATGGGTAGATCTGCAACCTTGCAAATATTCTTTATAAACTTCTATTTTCAGATCAAGGGTAAAAATTACACCTAACAAACAAAGTTAGACAGCTTTATGATTTTATTTGAAACAAATGAAAAATAAGTCATTTCTTTCGTGACAAAGTATCTTCTTTAAAGTTTAGCTGGGAAACTAGGCCATATTCAGTGGTCTTATGAATGCTTCATATTGCACATCACTACAATGGTTAGAAATACAAGGAGATTAGTCCCATCTTTGATTAGAGGGGGTGAAGAGGCTGCAATGATCATCAATCATCTCCAAACCATTATTCCTTTGATTTGCTAAAAGAGAATGAATATGCCAGTAAATGTTCTCCTCCGATTCCATCTGCTTTTCAAAAGATTCTTTACAGATATGAAAGTGACCAACATGTCAGGGAGACTGACTTAAGAAAGGGGAGAAGAGATATTGAATATAAAAATAGGACCAACAAGCACAGGTGGACAGACTGGAAGACTGGGAGAAGAGACAGTGTCATATACCAGCCTCAGCTTACCACCCTCCAGTCAAAATATTCAACTGGAGTGTTCTAGACCATCCTATTACACATACAAAGGAATTCAAATTCTAATAAAGAATGAGAGCATATGATGTCTCTATCTTTTATATACACCAATATGATGTATATTTTTCTTCAAAATAAGAGACCAGCAAATGTTCAGTCTTTTATTTAAAAACTATAAACAGTCACCAAAGTAAATAAAGCCATTCTATAACATAAACTGTTAGGTCTATATCTTTACTGCACATCCTACGGACACAGCAGAAATGGTGGTCGGGATTTTTTTATTTTCTCCACATTTTTGGATGCTAATACAACAGGCAATAGGCAGTTATAAATGGATACACTTCACGCCGAGGTGAAAGGGTGGGGGAGGAAAGACAAATTTTAAAGACGTGAGCGGGATTTGAGCAGGAATGTGGTACAGTATTAAGAATGGAAGAATAATACAATAAAATTCCACACTATATTAAGATAGAAAAAGTAGTGAAGAAAATATCATACCTGCACATAATGCAAATATAACACAGGAGAAAACCTGTATAAAAATCCATGTATTTAAACCAATTTACAAATACAAAAAATTTTGTACAAGCTTTAAGCTTGCACCATGACAAACGTTTACAGTGGATATATGTTAGGGGGAGGGGAAAAAAAACAAAAACAAAAATACCTTCAAATATTTTTTTTCTTCTACAAAAATGACATGTGATATATTATTCCATACTCTTTTAGCCAGCAAAATGAGTTCTACAGGGTGTATTTTACAAATAAAAAAAGAGGAGAAAAAAAAAAGGGGGAAGGGGAGACAAAAAAAAAGTTTGGGGAAGATATCACAGTTCCACAAAACTGTTTTGACTTTACAGCATCAGTACCTTTCCAGAATTATTTACATAAATTTAAAAGAACATTCATCCACTGCTTTGAATATATATCACAATTAGTTACAATTGACAGGAAAGTCTAGAAAACTTCAGGACCTAGCTAGAATGTTTCTAGAACACCACAGAATGCGTTTCTTCCAGTGGCTGCAGTGGCATGAAACGTGTCCTATTCACAAATATTTACAAGATCTATTTAGTCTGGTAAATTTTTTTCTTTTATGATAATAAATACGTGAAAATATATTGGCTCAAGTAAGAAAACCAAGCTACTGATTTCTAAACAAAACACGCAATCCATAGCAAGAGATTGGTGGCACCCACCAACAACAAGGGGGGGGATACAGATGTGCTGCATTTTATTCTTTATTCAAACCAGCTCAAACAGTTCTGTAAATATAAAAATGTGCTCCTTTTTGGATATAGATAAAAATATTTAATGCTTCTATTTCATCTGCTCATGTAGGTTTTACAACATTTCCATGTATACTCCAATGTGGATGGTACTGTATTCTGAACACACCAGTTTCCTTCAGGACCGACCAACTCTCGCACGGACATCCTGCAGACCGCTGCCTGAAAATCCCAGTGGCAGTTTCTTTGTCTTCTTGCAGAGAACAGAGGGATTCATTCAGTGATCAGAACACGATGCTTCCTCGCTGCAACGTGGGAGGAGATGATGGTGCAATCTATGGTCTCCATTAAGACTTAGTGCTTTCCTCAGTAACAGTACTTGAAATGTTATGTGATTTCCATAGTCCACGCTGTACACAGGGCACTCCTCTCACTGCACCATTTCATAGTCTGTCTCTTGTTCTGTACTATGACTAGTACAACTGAGTTCATAAAGGCATTTGGCAAGTGTGGAGGAAGCTTCCATATTACTAAGGGCTAAAACTGATAAGTGATTTTCATGTCTTTTTAACGATCTGCAAAAAGAAATCAAAACCGTAAGCAAAAAACACAAATGTCCAAAATACAGAAATACAGCACAATTAGAGATTAGATGGATCAACCTACAAGAATGACCATTAAAAGCATTCATGTGCCACTGCGTTAGGGACGTTTTGAGCTTCTATGAAAATCCTTGCCCATGCATGTAGTTTGGTAACAGTATACAGATAGTTCCCTACTTACAAACAACTTCATGTACAAATTATACAATACTGGTTTGTTTGTTCTTTAACATATTTTTGTTGTTACATGTCATAGTACTGTTACAAGTAGCTTAACCACTTTACCCCCGCCCGTACGAATTTCTCCGTCCCTTTTTCCATCCTTTAACCCCCAGGGACGGAGAAATCCGTACTTTCCGCGCTCCCGCCGCTGCCCGCTCGCACTCCCGCAGGTAAACACACCGCCCGCCCGGAGATCAATGAACGGGAAAATCCATTCCCGTTCGTTGATCTAAGCCCCGCAATGATCCGCTGCTGCTCCGCTGAGCAGCGTGATCATTGTGAAAAAAAACAAACTCTCAGCCTCCTAGTACTTCCTGCAAGGGTCCGGAAGGACGCTTGCAGGTTGTATTAAACAAAAAGTTACTGTTGCCATCTTGTGGCCAAATAGTAAATTACACCCTAAACATTTTTTACATAGAAATAAATTAGTGTTACACAAAAAATTTACTCCTTACCTCCCACACTCCCCAATTTTTTTTTTTGTAATTAAAAAAAAAATAAAAAAATTTACAATAAAAAAAAATACATAAATAGTTACCTTAGGGACTGAACTTTTTAAATATTTATGTCAAGAGGGTATAACACTGTTACTTTATAAACTACGGGCTTGTAATTAGGGATGGACGCAAAACTGAAAAAAATGCACCTTTATTTCCAATTAAAATATTGGCGCCAAACATTGTGATAGGGGCATAAATTAAACGGTTTTATAACCGGGACAATTAGGCAAATACATTTAATGGGTTTTAATTACAGTAGCATGCATTATTTAAAAACTATAAAGGCCGAAAACTGAAAAATAATAAATTTTTTCCCACACTTTTTCCTATTTTCCCATTAAAACACATTTACAATAAAATAATTCTTGGCATAATGTCCCACCTAAAGAAAGCCTAATTGGTGGCGAAAAAAACAAGATATAGTTCATTTCATTGCGATAAGTAATGATAAAGTTATAGACGAATGAATGGAAGGAGCGCTGAAAGGTGAAAATTGCTCTAGTGGTCAAGGGGTAAAACCCCTCAGTTGGGAAGTGGTTAAAAGACTTTAAAATCACATTGAAAACAACAACAACAACAAAAAATACATACTTTATGCTATATGTCCAAATTCAGAATTGTCCAAAAGAAAATAATTTATCTGTGTTTCACTGTGTTAATACAGGACTCAATTTATAAACAAATTCCACTTACAAAATATTTCCCAGATTGGAACATGTAAGTAGGGGACTGCCTACACTTAAATGTTGATGAAATGTTTGGCAAATAGGCAAGGGTAGTTGTCATTCTTTCACCCTCATTTTAATGGATTGTGTGATATTAGAATTTTAAGAGTGTAAACCACTTTAAAGTCTCCCTGATTTAGCAGAAAACTACAGTATTATAAATTCTTGAGGTTGGAAGGATTTATATGTTCAGCATTGTGCTTAAAAGTTTTTCATATAAAGAAAATCAGATATGGATCAAATATAGGTCATGTGTTTAAAAAAAATTAAAGCAGAACACCACAAAAGCATAAAGTTATTTACTTACCTACGACCACATTCTGAGTGTTTTGCAACATTTTTTAATATTAAGGCAGCTGTTAATCGGATGTGTTTTGTGATTGGTCCCTCTTTTTCATCCTTCATAATTGGAAAAGAAATGGACATTTAAATATAAGTAGTAACTTTGAAAAGGAAAAAAAAAATAATTCATTAGACAAGGTTTATGGCAATCTGTCAATTAACTCACCGTAAAGTCTCTAAAAACCAAGTTCCTTGATCCCCGTCTTAGAGCCATGAGGGCAGCACTTGGATGATTCACAAGGGCCTTCTGTGGTCGGGGATTTGTCCCCGTAGAAGGTTGTCTGGAAAATAAGGGAATAATCAGAGAAAATAAGCAAGTTTCTTTTAAAATGGTGCTTTAGACCTATATTTATTAACATTGTTACAGCAGGTACTCCTTTATGACCGTGTTGGCCAAGTAACCCCTGGTGCTGGTAGCGTCATCTCAAGTACCCCTTGACGTAGGCCTGAACGATTTTAGAAAAAAATTGAATTGAGCGATTTCTGTCCAAAATTATGATTTCGATTCGATTCACGATTTCCTTCAAATCAAGCTTTGTTCCCCCCCCCCCCCTTTGTGCCTGTTTGTTCCCCCTGTCTCTCCTTGTGCCCCTTTTGCCTCTTCATGCCTCCTCTGGGTCTCTCTCTTGCCTCCTTTGTGTCTCTGTGCCCACTTTGTTTCTCTTTGTGCCCCCTCTGTGTCTCCTGTGTCTCTCTCTGTGCCTCCTCTGTCCCCCATGTTGCATCAGTTCTGGACATAGCTTCAAGCACGAGTCCAGCGATGCCTGTCTATCCACTTCGCCTCCTACAGGCTCTAATGCACAGCATACTTCCTGTATTTCATGTGACATACAGGAACCCGAAGTTTTGCCAAGCACAAGAGCGCGATAGAGGATGGAAGGTATGTCCAATGCTGCGGGCCGCACACACTGGGACTTTGGGAAAGTTTGCAGGCGCTTCTTCAAACTTCCCCATGTGGAAATGACGTGATCGCGATATTTGCCGCTTTGACGATTCTGAAATTGTGATCTTGGTGATCGCGATTTCGATTTAAATTCGATTTATCTTTCAGGCCTACCTTGACGCATACATATTGCTTAGGAGTACTCTACAATTGTGTATAAATGGTTTTCAAACATTCTTTAACTATAAATACGTCTTCAGATTAATTTATATAAGGTTTATCACCTCTTTTCATCTCAAAACGTGATATAATATATTGACTATAACAAGTTTAAGTACTCTCTAAACCAAACTAAAGTACCCCTGGTATATGGATGCCATGTTGAGAGCCTGGACTCTGGAAATAAGAAGCGGTTTGTGAATAGAAAATTATGCAATAAAAACAAGGACTTAATCATTAAATGCATAAACATGCAAGGTCTTGCACACATGTATTTTAGTAACAGATTATTCACTTGAAAGAGTAGACCTAAATGTAGAGTTACACAGCACTTCATCACCTGTATTCATTATCTGTATACTAAACAACTATGTTTAAAGAAGGAGGCAATGAAAAGGCTACAAAGACACTTTTCAAAAAAACTTACAGATGTAGCTTTACATCAACAATAGACCAGATGTTATACCTAATGTCCAATAATGTGCAAGTTCGAACACTTGGGAAATAGTGAACATAATATAGTAACATTTTACCTACTATTGTATTGTGAAGAAGGGGACAACTAAAACTTTGAATTTTAAAAAGGCTAACTTTAAGACTGGTAGACTGGGTTAGTAAATTACAGGGCAAGTACATTAAAAGTAAATGGCAAACTTTCAAAGAAATTGTTAATGACCATTTTAGAATGTATATACGGAAATAAAAATTCTAGATCTAAAAAAGCCAGTATGGATAATTTATGTTTTGGACATGATTAAGTTTAAAAGGAATGCCTTTAGTGCCCTAATGAATGAGGGGACTATATCTGCACTTAAAGGGAAGGTTCAGGCAGCGCTTAAAAAAATGTATCCAAATCCACTTACCTGGGGCTTCCTCCAGCCCGTGGCAGCCAGGCTGTGCCCTCGGCACCGCTCCGCAGGCTCCCGGTGGTCTCCGGTGGAGAGCTTGACCTGGCCAGGCCAGCTGCCAGGTCGGGCTTCTTCTGCGCTCCACAATGCGTGTCATTGGTGCGCGCTGATGTCATCCGACGTCCTCCGGGCTGTACTGCACAGGCGCAGAACGCATTGTGGAGCGCAGAAGAAGCCCGACCTGGCAGCCGGCCTGGCCAGGTCGGGCTCTCAACCGGAGACCACCGGGAGCCTGCGGAGCGGCACCGAGGGCACAGCCTGGCTGCCACGGGCTGAAGGAAGCCCCAGGTAAGTGGATTTGGATTTTTTTTTTAAGCGCTGCCTAAACCTTCCCTTTAAAGGGAATCTGAAGTGAAAATAAACTTATATAATGAACTGTATGTGTAGTACAGTTAAGAAATAGAACATTAGTAGCACAGATATGAGTCTCATATTGTTTCCATACAAGAAGAGTTAAGAAACTTCACTTGTTATCTATGCAAAAGAGCTTGTCAGAGAGCAATGCTATTTTCTAAATCACTAATACATCAAAGAAACAATGAAAGGCAACTTCAAATAAGATTTTAATGCAGAGAAGTTCAAAGGGCCATTAGCTCTGCTTCATTGTTTAAAATGCAGAATAAAGTTTGTAGACTTCATATTAGAAAATGATGCAAGCACTCCAAATTTATTTAGAAATCTTTCTGCTATAATAAATCTTATCTCACAGTCAGCCTGGCTCAATTCTCGCCATCACCGAAGAAGGAAGCTTGTCATCACCCCTCCCACATTCCTGCTCCTCACTTATTGGGTGAGGGCATTTCAGAGTGAAGCTGCTGAGCTAAAATCTGATGGCTATGCTCATACGTGTTTACAAGCAAGTTAGCTTTGACACAGCAGATTGGAGGAGAAAAAAAAAAGGTGAGTACTTAAAGCGGACCCAAACCAAACTTTTTTATTAAAAATATTTAGTTGCAGCACTCTGACACGTACAAAGATAAATAAACACTCCTTCAAACATTTGAGCATTTCAGTGCATGCTTTTCACCCTTCTCTTTTCATACCTAGGGTTATACAGGTGGCAGCCATTAGCAATTCCTCCATTGCCGGACACCATCTACTCCACCAGTTTGCCGGAAAAATGCCGGCAATATAAAAGGAAGGGAGGGGTTCCTCCAATAAATGTAAAATATTTTATATTTGTCATCATGCAGCTGAAAAAAGGCTGCTATTTATTATTATAATTTAGAAAATAGATTTTATTTCTGAAATCTTGTATTTTTAATTTGGGTCCACTTTAAGAGTAAGGGAGGAAATTACATCAGGATTGACTTCAGTTCAAGGGGAACCAAAATGGCTAATGCCAGGAACAGAATTCTCTTTACTATATAAAATTTACGGAAATCAAAACGTGGACAGCACAATATATTGGTTATGTAAGTAGAGCAAGTAGTTATCTAGTTATATATATTTTTTTCTGGCATAATATGGCTGACCATGCTGCTTTAACCACTTGAGGACCACAGTGTTAAACCCCCACTAAAGACCAGGCTATTTTTTACTTAATTGGCCACTGCAGCTTTAAGACCAAGCAACACAGCACACAAGTGATCCCCCCCCCCTCCCCTTTTCCCCCCACCAACAGAGCTCTCTGTTGGTGGGGTCTGATCATTCCACGGTTTATTTTTTTTCTACATATTTTTTTAATACATTTTTTCCCCTCTTCCCCTGCACCCTCCCTCCCTCCCTCCCCCTGCCAGCCAGCGTGGTCGGCTGTCATAGGCTTCAGCCTATGACAGCCGATCACTCTCCAGCATATGGAGGGGACAGCAGTGTCACATGGCTGTCCCCAGTACAGTGCTGCTGCCGATCGCAGCGATGTACATGTAAATAGACGGCGATTACGCTGTCTAACAGTCTCTCGAGCGGACTGCAGGTGGGGCGAAGCTCCGCCCCCCAAGCAGGAGATGCGTGTGCAGCCTGCGCGCAATCTCCTGCTAAACAGAGCCCCAGGACTTGACGCCAATTGGCGTTAGTGCTGCTGCCGCGGCCACGCTCATTGGCGTAGGGCGGTCAGCAGGTAGTTAATTATCCTCACTACACATACAATTAATTAGCATCAATTCTGGTACCTATGTGGGGTAAATATTTTTTTTGTAGATTAAAAGCCTCGAGGCATTTTCCTCTTTTTTTTTTTTTTTTTTTTTAGCAACTCTGAAAGATTTTTCTCAATTTCTGATCATGAGGTAAATGCATATAGTGAGGTAAAACATGAGGTATTTCAGCGGTAAGCATGCAGTAAAAAATAATAGTAGTCTTTAATTGTCTTCCATAAGTTAGGATAGTCTTTGGAAGATTTTTTTTTCTTTCTTTTTTTTTTTGAGGGGGAGGTGTATTTGATTATGTAGCAACCTATGAAAACTATATTTATAGGCATCCCTTAAAAAAAATCCAGTAAATATTTGGAATTTTATTTCTACTATTCTTTTTCATTACAGAGACTGAATAGGAACAACACTAAAAACTGCAAAATGCGTACAAATTGACTTTACCTCCAGGTACAGGCAGGTCTTAAACTGATAAGTAAATTATGTGCTAACATGCCTCCTAATTTCCATGAGAATAGCCATTTTTCGGTAAATTACTTGGTAAATTACCTCGTAATTTAACTCATGAGATAAAACATGACTAAAACCTACCAGGATTGCTAAATGTCATTACCTCATGAGATAAATTACCTCACATGAGGTAATTTGTTTGATAACCCTACCAGAATTGAGGCCATAATATTATAAGTTTTTTCAGTGTCACTTAAAAAGGGATTGTCCCCTGGTCGGAGTGTATGAAGTGATAAAGGCACTAATCCTGCATTTAAAACTTTCAAAAGTTTTTCTGCTGTTGTGGTTTGGAGTTATCACATACCTTAAGGAGCACTGGCCCTTTAATAGCCATTGCCATTTAGTTGCATGCTGGGGGTTCTTTTTATCTATACTATATTCCTCCTCTTCCCTTTAGTTCCCTGCCTAGCTGCAACAGGATCCTCTGCTCACTTGTGTTTACAAACAAAGCTGAGGTGACTCAGCGATTGGAGGAGAAAAGAAAAAAAAGCTAAGGGAAGAAATGGCATCAGTATTTAGCCTCAAACTGTGGGCAAAAGACATGGTTCCCACCAGGAACATAATTCTCTTCATTTACTATACAAACTTCACTGAAACCAAAACATGGACAGTACAATAAATGTGTTATGTAAGCAGATAAAGTATTTATCTACTTATACTGTAGAGGCAAATGAGGGGCTCAGAAAATGAGGATTGTAGTATGTGGTTGGTTGGTTTTTTCCAGACGTTACAGATCTGTTTTAGGACTTGTTGCGATGGACAATTCATCTACCAAAGTCCAGACGCAGTCTGAGGAACTATACTATACTGCATTGACAGCACCTAATTATGTCAATGGAGAATTTACAATAAATCTGAGACATGAAATACTGTCAAAAAGCCACAGTCCATGCGCAGATGGCTGCAGTAGCCATGTCCTGCATTCCTATTCCTTTCATTATACTCAACCCTGTCACTATTGTAATTTCCTTTATTTATATATCATCAAAAGGTACATACCATTTTAGAAAGTACAATTTACAATTGGTATGGTTGACTGGCCCTCAGCAGGGCAAACAACCTAATTTCTGTATAATATTTTAATGTACCATTAAAGGATACCAGAGCCCCCCAAAAATATGAGAAACGGGGAGCAGGCATGCATGGTGAGCTGTCCTGATGCTCACCACTTCCCCCCCCTATTCTCCTTTCTGCCCCCTCCTTTAACTGGAATGGCCCCGTGGCCCAGTCTTTTGGACGGCTAAAATGCAGTCTGGCTCCCATACAGTTGTTTTTGGAGTAAATGGATGCTGGACTGTATTTCTGTCAGGTAGAAGCAGTTGTCACTGCAGCATTATTTATCAGGTAACTGACCCCTTGTGGAGTTGGGGGAAGGTGGAATTAAATCGCATCAGTCATATAAACCCCTAACAAAAAATAAATAAAAAAGAAGACATCTTTTAGTGTTAAAAATAAAATATATGTATATGACCACAGATATGTCTACCGCCCATTTTTTGTGCTTGCAAAAATAATCCAAACACTGTTACCACCCGATAACCTAAGCCTAGTCTCCATGAGCCTCCATGCAGAATAAGCATTTTCAATGTGCCCCTGCTGCAGAGTATGCATTTTAGAATCATGGTGGTAACCATAGCTACCTTTACTCACTCCAGTTCTTGCGTATCCCCTGCAGAACATAAGGTAGAAACACACAAGAATTGCATCGCTGCATGAAGTTAAGTACATGAATAACCCTTACTTGGAAGATTTTGGATTCCCCGTTTGATTCTGTTCTTCCTGCTTCAGACCTGCAAGCAGAGCTTCTCTTGAGCAGTGCTTGTCCTGTAAACAGACAATTACACAGGATTAAAGAAAGCTTGAGGGTTAGGGCCCTTTTCCACCAGCGCGTTTGCGCTGGCTGAATCGCAAAAACGCAAACCGCTACGTTTGCTTTTTAACATAGGAATCGCGGTAGGTCATTTCCACTACCGCGATTCGTTTTTGCCGGGAACGTGAACGCGCGGCGGAGCGATATTTGCCGCGATTTTGCTATGCAGTGCATAGCAAAATCGCGGCCGCGAACGTCGGGGAATCGCCGGTAATTGTGATTCAGCAATCGCTAGCGTTCAGCGTGAACGCTAGCGATTGCTAGTGGAAGAGGGCCCTTAAAGCAGAACTAAGGGCAAATGAAGAAAGCTGTCCAGCTCATACAAGATGTCCAGTAATTACCATATTTACACTGTTGCCGTTTAAAAGATTTGGTCAATAACACTTAAAAGCATTTTGAGATTCATACATTGTCCTGCTCAACAATATGAGAAGGTGGATGTTTAGCTACAAACAAAAATGAACATATAGGCATGAAGCACCAAGATGTCAGAAATCATTCAGCACCAGGCTGTTACCACAATAGATCAGTTTTCAGACGAGACACCTACAGAGACTAAACTCTTCATACAATGTTTTTTCTCGGTATTCTCAGATTTTTGTTTACCACTTCATCAAAAAAATAAATTTTCCAGTCTCCAGAAAGCAAATGAATACTAAAAATAAAATCTAAAAATGCACCTAAAATTTGATTTCACTCTTTAAACCTACTTTTTAGTAACTTTTATTTACTAGGTGCCGTGTAGGTAAAAAGAGAAAATTGTGGAAAAGATTTTAGTGAAGTCAGCCCTTTATAGTCAAAGTGATTTCATTTTAAATTATAGGGCTTCAAACGGTGTTACTACTCAGATGCCTGCCGGACCCTACTGGACTGCTTGCTCACACGCCTGCCAGACTGCTTGCTCACACGCCTGCCGGACTGCTTGCTCACACGCCTGCTGGACTGCTTGCTCACACGCCTGCTGGACTGCTTGCTCACACGCCTGCTGGACTGCTTGCTCACACGCCTGCTGGACTGCTTGCTCACACGCCTGCCGGACTGCTTTATGCTTTGCTTCAGCAATAGCACTATACAGATCATTGCATTGTAGGGCTGCTCACCTGTAAGTGGGTGATGAAAGAGAATCTCTGCCGCTGGAAGGGTTCACAGCCTTCCCAAAGACACTGCCCAGGGTACACATCTTTGCCACCATGCTCAGTAGCTGCATGGTAAAACACCTGGGAGGGCGTTTCAAACCACCTTACAAGGGGAAACAAAATATGTACACATCTGGTTTGTAGAGGAACAGAGAACTTTTTCAATTTTAAAAATGCACGTAAACATTTATATGTTAACAACTTTAGTGTTGTAAAACTGATACATTACAGCAAAATACCAAACAGTTTGACTAGTTACATTCACAGGTTTAGGCCAGGAACCCACTGTTATTTTTTTTAACCCCCCATCCCCTAGCATTACATTAGCAAGAGCCTTTGGAATCACTAGCGCTTAGGGAAAGCACTGCCAGCGGGTCTCAGGCCTTATCCATGTTGTGCTGGAGATTAAAAAATAGAAACATATTTTCAGATAAATATTAGAATAATCTTTTCAAAAGGCAATTTGACTAAAGGATGTGCTCATACCCTGATACACATTTAATACACATGCAAAACAGTACATAAGATGTATAGTATTCATAGGGAACACAATGTGTGCTATCCCAATAAGTGACAACTATGCATACCTAAAAAGGGATGCCCCTGCCAACATTTTTATTTGAGCTTTGGACAGAATGAACAAAAGTTTGTAATACGAATGTGAGATTAATATTGCCTAAAGGTAGCCATACACTGGTCGATTTGCCATCAGATTCGACCAACAGATAGATCCCTCTCTGATCGAATCTGATCAGAGAGGGATCGTATGGCTACCTTTACAGCAAACAGATTGTGAACCGATTTCAGCCTGAAACCGTTCACAATCTGTTGTGGTGGTACTGCTGCTGCTGCCCCCGCCCGCCCGCATACATTACCTGCTCCGCCGGCGCGACTGCAGTCTCCCGGTCACCGCTGCTCCGTCTGCGCTCTGGTCTCCAGGTCCGGCATGCCTCACTTCTTCTAGCCCGGCAGGAAGTTTAAACAGTAGAGGGCGCTCTACTGTTTAAACTTCCTGCCGGGCTAGAAGAAGTGAGGCATGCCGGACCTGGAGACCAGAGCGCAGACGGAGCAGCGGTGACCGGGAGACTGCAGTCGCGCCGGCGGAGCAGGTAATGTATGCGGGCTCTATTGCGTCGGTCGTCGGGCACTCGAACGCCGCTAGCGATGCGCTCTTTACCCGCGGGCGATCGACGGTTATTTTCCGCACGGCACGATCGACGGGATCGGACGAAATGGATCGAAATTCGGCGTGTAGCGTGAACGATTGGCAGCAGATTCGATCCCAGTGATCGAATCTGCTGTCGAAACGGGCGCAAATCGGGCCAGTGTATGGCCTGCTTAAGTCTTGGCCAACAATATCCCCTAATTTGTAGTATCACAAGAAAAAGAAGATTATAGTCCTTACACTAACACTGTATCAGAAAAAAAATGAAGCAGCTGTGCTTGTTTGGCCGAGTTCCAAGCTGCATCCAAATTTCACAGAAATCCAGAATTTACGTTCATCTAATTGACCACCTCTAGCAGTAATAAATGTACCTGAGAAAGCTATGCATAACATCTTCCCCTACCATGAAAGTGGTTTTGTCATGGTCTGCGTTGCTTTTGGAGCAACTAGCCCTAAACCAGTTATATCAACCTTAACAATAAGTAAATGGCTAGGGGTCCACACAAAGACCAACATTCTCATACTACTGAAATAAAGACCTTTATGGTGTCCATTTAAACATGAACAGCAGCAGTCATGTGTCCCTGACTTTGGACCATTACATCCCAATAAGACTGTGCAAAAGTGAACAGCACTTAATAGGATCCTGGGTAAATATAACCACTGAATCCTGGAACGTTGTTTTAAGTTATACTGGAGATATGAGCTCCACATGCAGTTTAGTAAAAGTCCAGAAGGGTACAGCAGTGTTTTTCAAACCTGTCCTTGTGACTCCCCAACGGTGCATGTTTTACAGGCAACCTCCCCTATGCACAGGTGGGGTAATTAGTGTCTCAGCTAGGTGGATTCCTTGTAGCTGAGACACTAATTACCCCACCTGTGCATAGGTAAGGTCGCCTGCAAAACATGCACCGTTGGGGAGTCACAAGGACAGGTTTGAGAAACACTGGGGTAAAGCACTAAACTGAAGCATGGAAGAGGTGTTTCCTATAAAAACCAACCATGTAATTGCTTTTAATTTTTACCAAACATTGGAGAACTGAAAGTGCTTATTGGGGATCATTTCAGTAATCATTCCTCAAATGTCGAATTCTAAAAAGCAGATTCAGATCCAGAATGACAGTATTAAAATCAAGAGGCTGCATCCGAATTGCATGCAGGTGTGTGTGGGGTGCATCATTTTTGCCTGCATTGACGCGGTAGTGAGATTTGGATGCAAATCAGCATCATCACAGGTCCTATGTCAGCTTTAGAGATGCAATTGTGTGGAAATGAGGCCTAGAATGTAGACCAGTCACTAAGTTAATATTATCCACACCAATGTCTACCCTCTGTCCTTCTACCATGTCTGTCATTGACAATAAAAAATGGATTATTACGCTACAGAATAAAGCAGTAAAATAGTTTCTGAAACCTTGGCTTAAGATATGCTCAACCATAAGGCAAGCAATAAAACATTCCATTTAACAGAAATGTAAAGGATTATATAAAAATACAACCTGTATTCAGTTTTCTTTACATGAACAATAACCACAGTAGTGTTGGTTGAAGCCCGCGAGCTGTACTCACCTTTTACACGACTGCCACAAGCACATAAAGTTTTGTCCTGGTTTCTTTACTGGCTCCAGCTTTTGACCTGTTGCTGTGATGGGGTATGGAGAGAGAGCGCCAACTATGTGGCCCTGTACTTGTAATGCTGATATAGTTGTCACAGGTGTATTCTATAGGGATAGTAATACAAATACATCTATTAAGAACAAGCAGAATCAGAGAAAGTGCATGGGTTACAGCTAAGTCTAAACAAAATAATGCGGTTCTATGCACGATACAAGAAAACCTCAGAAGCTCATGAAGTTTTTACTATTATAGCTTTAAGAAAAAGCACACTTTAAATATTGTTTCTACTACCAAATCCTACAAGTGGACAATTTAGAAAAATAACTTTGTTCAGTGGCAAAGGAATACCCAAACAGCTCATGGTGACCCAGAATCACCTGGAATGTGTAAAAGGCTGAAAGACCAAAAAGCCCTCTATTGAAAAACAAAGCTAAATGTAATTTTTCCTTTAGGGGCATAAAGAGATTTGCATATTCAGGAGTGATGCTTCATGGGAAACCACAATTAGTCAATTAACCATTTATTGACAATCGCACGTATTAAAATGTCATGCTTTAGCCTGTTAACGGCAACATGATCTTTTAATACGTTGCGCGTTCCTGCCGCCGCTCCGCACGTGTGCGCGCTGCTATCACCGCCGTTTCCATCGGGATCCCGTGTTAAGTGATTGAGGAAGAGGACCGAGCAGTCCTCTACCCAATCGCAACGCCTGAAATGAATGGGCGTAACCGCGAACAGCGGCCACGTCCATTCACAAAAACAGGAAACTGTCACAGTTTAACAAAATGTAAAAAAAAAAAAAAAAAAAAAAAAAAAAAAGTGATCACTTCCTATAAGGGGAGAGTGTTCACTAGCGCCATCTTGTGGCCAAAAAGTATATTACACATACAGGCACATACATACTATGTACATACACAATATTAACTACACTTCCAACTCCCCCCCCCCCCCCCCCCCCCTAAAAAAAAAAAAACACAGTTTAAAATAAAGTAAATAGTTGTCTTAGGGACTCAGTGTTTTTAATCTATATTTTATGAGGGAAAATTAATTTTACTTTACTACATAGGGGCTTGTAATTAGGGCCAGAACAAAAAAAAAACAAACCTATATTTCAAAAAAATATATTGTCACCATACATTGTGATAGGGACATAATTTAAACAGTTTAATAATCAGGACAACTGGGCAAATAAAATGTGTTGGTTTTATCCACAGGAGAATGTTTAATTTTGAAAATATAATGGCTGAAAACTGAGAAATAATTATTTTTTTTCCATTATTTTTCTATTTTTCCCATTAAAATGCATTTAGAATAAAAAAATTCTTAGCAAAATGTACTACCCACAGAAAGAATAATTGGTGGCGAAAAAAAAAACGAGGTATAGATCATTTTCTTGTGATAAGTTGTAATAAAGTTATTAGGGCATAAAATGGAGGAGCACTGGCAGGTGAAAATTGCACTGGTCCGTTAGGGTAAAAAGCCTTGGGGGTGAACTGTTTAAAGTTGAATTATCACAAATGCTTTCTGTCTTATGCTAGGAATACACGGTACGTTTTGTACCATGTAATCGAGCTGCTCGATCGATTCCGGCGCGTCCCCGCGGGCGCCTGGATAGATTACTGCTCATCCCCGCGGGCACTTCTTATCTTCTCCTCGTTTTCTTCCATAGTCCTGCCCGCGGTATCGAGCGCGGAATCTATCCGGCAGGTGATTGGACACGTCAGATTTTATCAATCGAGCCATCAGCAGCTTGATTACATGGTACAAAAACGTACCGTGAATTCCTAGCATTAAGAAGGCAAAATTACGTTCAGTGGCAACAGTGTCTTATGCTGGGAATACACCATACAATTTTCTCCTGCTGAGTAGAACAATGCCTAATTGCTAGGCAGATAGATGGTTAGATAGATAATTTCCAACATGTTGGAAATTATCTATCTGGCAGGTAAATCTAACAGAAAATTGTATGGTGTATTCCCAGCATAACAGTCCCTCTAGTTTAGGAGCAGAACCGTATCATCTGGGTTTGGCAATGCTTGTGGCTCATGGGCATGAAAACATGAATGCACACCTACTAAAAAAACTCACACCATACAAGTGGTATTTTGCAAACTCAGTGGACAGCTGGTAGGAATGCTAATCAATAAGGTGCCAAGTCCATTGTCCTGTAACTTTTCTGGATACCGCCTGCACACTAACTAAAAAGACAGTACTATGGATGCTCAAATGATGCATGCAGCGTCTGTGGAAGCAATATGTGACTGAGAAAAATCTGCAAACGTCCCACTACACATACATATGTATAACATTCTACTTGGATACTGCCATTCAGTATACTCACGAGCCACTGCTGGCTGATTTCCCAGTTTCCCCATCCAACTCCCTCGTAACAGGATGAGGTGCAGTGTCAAGAGGGCCACTGCAACTGCTGTTTCCAATGCTTATACTCCGCAATCTAATATGTACAGCAAGATAGCTGAGTGGCTGCAAGGAGCACTGCCATCTCACATTAAAAGGAACCTTGACTCAGTTTCACTTACCTAGGGCATCTACCAGCCCCCTGCAGCCATCCTGTGCCCTCGCAATCACTCACAGCTCCTCTGGTCCCCCGCCGCCAGCTAGTTTCGTTTTTTGCCGACTCTGAGTCGGCGGGCCGCCACGCGTACCTTTGCACGCATTCCCGCTGGTGCAGGAAGCTATCGCGGACATTAACACGTACATTTTTATGTATTACAGGTGCAACGCATAAAGATTCAAATGTACGCGTTAATTTCCGCGATAGCTTGCTGCACCAGCGGGAATGTGTGCAAAGGTACGCAAAGCAGCACGCCGACTTAGAGTTGGCAAAAACGAAACTAGCTGGCGGAGGGGAACTGGCGGAGCCATGAGTGACTGTGAGGGCACAAGATGGCTGGTAGATGCCCCAGGTAAGTGAAACTCTTAGAGTTAAAGAGAACCCAAGGTGGGTTTGAAGAATATTATCTGCATACAGAGGCTGGATCTGCCTATACAACCCAGCCTCTGTTGCTATCCCAAACCCCCCTAAGGTCCCCCTGCACTCTGAAATCCCTCATAAATCACAGCCACGCTGCTGACAAATAGCTTGTCAGAGCTGGCTGTGTTTATCTCTATAGTGTCAGTCTGCTGCTCTCCCCGACTCCTGCAGAACTCCAGTCCCTGCCTGCATCCCTTCCCTCCCTGCTGATTGGAGGGAAGGGATGGGGGCAGGGACCGGAGCTATGCAGGAGACGGGGGAGCAGCTGAGACTGACACTACAGATGTAAACACAGCCTCACAGCACGGCTGTGATTTATGAGGGAGTGCAGGGGGACCTTAGTGGGGTTTGGGATAGCAACAGAGGCTGGGCTGTATAGGCAGATCCAGCCTCTGTATGCAGATAACATTCTTTAAATACACCTCTGGTTCTCTTTAAGGTTCTCTTTAAAGCAAACCTGAAGTGAAAATAAACTTATGAGATAATGAACTGTATGTGTAGTACAGCTAAGAAATAAAACATAGTAGCAAAGAAAAGAGGAGGAGAAAAAAAAAACATCATCTATGCAAAAAAAGCTTCTCTGAGCTATTAGACCCACTGGGTCGATTACAGTCCTGTTTTCTGAAGCACTTAAACAGCAAATAAAGTGAGAGAAAGCTGGAGATAAGGTTTTACCAGGGCCGTGGAGTTGGAGTCGGAGCAATTTTGGGCACCCAGAGTCGGATGATTTTTGAACAAAATATACAGCCCTGTTAAGTATTAGACTAAGGAGTCGGAGTTGAGGAGTCGGAGCCATTTTGGGTACCCGGAGTTGTGGTTTCATAAACCGAGGAGTCGGAAGATTTTTGTGCCGACTCCACAGCCCGGGTTTTACTACAGGAAAGTTTAAAGGGTCATTATTTCTGCTTTGTTCTATAGCCTAAAGGGGGAGCAGGCATGTAAGGGGAGCTGTCCTGATGGCCACTGCATGCAGCCAGGGTGTGCGGTTGCCATCCCCAGATTCTCCAAACCTTTTCGGCTCTGGTATCCTTTAAAAGACAGAGTGTGGATTTTAAAACTGCAACTGTGACAGTATGATGCAATGCTATTGAAAAAGCTATAGAACTGAAAATAAAAATATGACTCTTCTTCGCTACTAATGTTCTATTCATTATCCTTACTACGCATACAATTCATCATACTTTTTATCACTTCAGGTCTGCTTTTAGTTGGGATGCAGGAGGCATCTAGAACCGGCTGCAGCTGTTTTGTACAAGGGTCACTGTGCCAAATCCTGCAGCTACCCACCAGAGTTTCCAAACCAAAGATCGTATCCAAGTGACTTGGTTGGGAGACCGCATATAGTTTTCTTTCTATTATGAGTTTTTATGTTTTGTTTGATCTGCTCAGCAGATGTGAAGTAATACAAAAATGACTCTTTGAAGCATCGTTTTTGTTTCTTATGTATACCTGCTGAAAAACATTTTACTAAACACTGTGCAGTATTTATAAAAAGACATTGCAATACATTAGAGAAGAAAGTCCTGTAGGCTTAAAATTGCTTTTACAGATCTATCCTCATCTAGCGCAGGCTTTGACAATAGTGCTGCCTGATTGCTTCAACATTTGTCTCCACACTTAAGCCTCATTTACACACGTAGATGAGGCTGCGATCCCGCGGCTCGATTAGCCGCCGGATCGCCTTTTCTGCGTCCCCGCGCTGCATTCGATTCCCCGCTCGTCCCCGCCGGCGCCGCTTATCTTCCGCTCGATTCCCTGCCATTGTGCCCTCGCGGGGAGCGAGCAGGGAATCGGCGGAAGCAAGATCCGTCCTGTCGGATCTTATTCGGCTCAATAAGGAGGATCGGAGTCGCATCTACGCGTGTAGATGCGGCTTTAGATAGATTGGATAAGTAAGGAGTAATTGACAGAATTAGTCGAGGCATAAAAGCCTGATAAAACCCATTAAAGCAGATGAATTCTGGCTCAAACAGACCTCTTTTCAGTTTTAAGCCCATTTATAGTAGGGTTTCACTCCCCAATATGTATTTAATTTTGTAAGATTTCAAACATTGAAATCAAAACAAAGCAAAAGTAAAAAAAATATGTTCAGCTTTCCAAAGTCAGTTCATCACCAGGTTTTTTCTAATTTTCTCTTCTCAGCCGTTGTGACTAGAGATGAGCTTGATTTCAGGCTTTCCACGCAATTTTCACTTAAAACTGAGTCAATCAAGCTCAGTATCGACTGGTTGAGGGCCCGTTCCCACTAGGGTGATTAGCGGGTGATTCCTGCTAATCGACGAAGCGCTAGCGCAATAGAAACCTAATGGCAGTGATCTCACTGCCGCGAGTACTGCCAATCACGGGCGTTTTGCGATTAACGACAATCGTAAAATGTGTTGCCTGCAACGTTTTGCCGCGATTCTGGAGCGATCGCAGAACAGTGCTTATAAAAGCACTGACTGACCATCGAGAATCGCGGGAGTATACAGTGATTTTACCGTGCTAATCGCTAAGCGTTACCGTTTTGACTATTTCAAGTGTTAATGGGCCCTTACGCTGTGAGAGATTACGCTCAGTTCGCCAATGACCAGCGTTTGGCAAAGGGCTACAGAAGTGTCACCCTATGAGTATGTTCTCACTGCAGCGTGTTGATTTTTAATAAGTTGAAAACGTGCAGCTGGTACCATTTTTTTACGTTTTTTTTCCTAAAGAAATGTGCAAAAAGGCACAGTCCTTTAAAAATCGCTCTGAAATGGCTTTGCAAACTCGTTTTTCTCATCATTCTGAAATCTATTGGAAATCTGTTTCAAGTGTGTGGCACACATCAGATAGATTCCTGTCAGATTTGACTTGACAGGTATCTGCCAGAAATCTATCTGAGGCCTGGAACTCACTGAAAACAGCAAACGCGAAACGCTACCGCTAGAGTTTTGTCTGAGCGGTTTGCAAGCGGATTCATGCGTGTTTGCGGACGCGTTTTGCAACATTGTATTATTTTGCTCAGAGGTAGCGTAGCGTTTTGCGTTTTTATCCTGATTGGTCCTGTGAATTATTTTTCATTTTGCTACAGTGTGCTGAACCGCAAAACGCTAGCAAAACCGCTCAGTTTAGGTTTTGCTGAGCGTTTCCGCTAGCGTTTCAATACTTTACATTGAAGCGCTAACGCTCCCAAAATGCTGCACGTCCTGCGTTTGCGTTTCTGGGAAACGCAAACGCTCCTGTGGAAGTTGCCCCATCCATTAACATTGGCCCAGCGTTTTGGCAAAGTGCTAGCGTATCGCAACGCTGCCAAAAGCGCTCCTGTGGGTTCCAGCCCTGATGGTTGAATCTGCTGCAAAAGTGTATGGCCACCTTAAGGCAGTGGAACCATCACTGGGCACCAGTTCACCCTAGAACACAGGAGTCCAGCTCCAGTCCTCGGGGGCCATATCCATGTCAGTGTTTAGGATGAACGAAAAAAGGGGTTTTACTTTATGAACCACACTTTTACCGATTTAGCCCCATCAAGTAATTTGAGCTGTGCCAAAAATGTGAGAGGACCTTGGTGACTGGAGTTCGCCTTCCCTGCCCTAGAAGGTAATCATACAAGTATTCATGGTTCCACCAGCTGCCAGTAATATATAGTGCCTAGTCCTCCTCAATGCACAGGTCACATATAGGTCCTCTCTCCATACAGGAAGTGCAGTGTGTCATCATGCCATCCCCTCAGGTGCTAGACAAAATGCTATTTGTGTCAATTTTAGGTGTGTGACCCATATGCACCACACAACAAAGGAATCTAACAACCAGATAGTAAGCCTGTGCAGTCATTTCTAGGAACATAATAGTCTGAGGCACTGTACAGTACACTTACTGTATAGAGAGGGGTAAGTATAGCCATAGTAATGGAGCGGTGTGTGTGTGTGTCCGTGTGTGTGTGTGTGTGTGTGTCCGTGTGTGTGTGTGTGTGTCCGTGTGTGTCCGTGTGTGTGTGTGTGTGTCCGTGTGTGTCCGTGTGTGTGTCCGTGTGTGTCCGTGTGTGTGTGTCCGTGTGTGTGTGTGTGTGTCCGTGTGTGTGTGTGTTCCATCGCTTATATAGGTTGGGCTGTTGCTCCCAGTTTAGTACAGAATTTTTAAAGTTCTTACAAAATAATAATGTTAATTTGATAGGAAAAAAGTCTGCAGTCTCCCTATTACTATCTACATTAGGAGGACAGGTCATACCCACATTAACACAGATCATGCCTAGGGATAACAGTGCCGACAGCAAATAGTTTGGCCACCAGAGAGTGATGGCTGTGGTAGAAACAGCAGACTGCCCCGTCCTACATGAAATAGACTATTACAGCGGGGTCTGGCTTTCAGTAGAAGGGAGTATATTTATAAAGAGCAGTTGGCTCCGTCAGTGATCCATGAAGAAAAATATATACAGTACCTTCATCAACTGAAAAATGCTGCATCTTTGCAAGAAAATCTTGAAGGCACTGTTTTGTTTTTAAGGCTTAGACACTAAGCAATAGGATGAGTGAAGAATACAGATAATGCGCATCACTGACTACAGTCTTGCTCCAACCAATTGGCCGCCACCACCACCGCCTGGGTTAAAAGCAAGTCTTGGGTGGAAGCTTAACCTGCCCAGGAGTACATTGATTTTGTGCATGGGAACACGTCGCCAAGCATCAACTCTCGATAACTAAGTAGCAAAATATGGAACTTGCAAAACTGCCTTTGAAATATGTTCAGTTGTGATGATTGTAAGCCCATTTTTAATGGATGCCTAGATATCCACTCTGAACTAATGAATCAACACTACAAGTACATTTATATAGTATGATGAAATCCATCACATAATATGGATCAGGCCACATGGTAGGTGAAAGTTGTTAATATGAATATCCATGCCACAAAAGAAAGTATGCCTGAAAATGATCTGTGGGAGTAGGAGCAGCATGCAATTTAGATATTGAGCAATATCTGTATCATTACATTTTCAAATGTTCAATGCACAACATACATTTGAACAAACCTGCCATAAAACAAAATAACAAAACAAAACAAAAAAAAACAAGCAATGCATAGACCTTTTTACAATGTTCATTTGTTTTTTGAATGTTCTTGAAATTTAAATGAGTATCAAAATTAACAATAGAATGTTTTACTTGCATTAACCTCCCTAGCGGTATTGACAGATATATCAGTCCATAACACATGCTGTGAACAGTATAAATGTGCATACACATCAATACTCTCCTGCACTGTATACTAGACCCTTGCTTGACACATTTTGGCAAGTTACAGGAAAAAAAAAGTTTTAAAAATAAATTTCATCACTTTTTTCACGGAAATCCTGGGGAAAATGAACGATAGGGTTAAAGGGAACCTAAACTGAGAAGGATATGGATTTTTCCGTTTAAAAAAAATACCAGTTGCCTGGCAGTCCTGCTGATCCTGTGTCTCTAATACTTTTAGCCACAGCCCCTGAACAATCATGCAGATCAGGTGCTCTGACTGAAGTCAGACTAGATTAGCTGCATGCTTGTTTCAGGTGTGTGATTCAGCCACTACTGCAGCCAAAAAGATCAGTAGGCCTGACAAGCAACTGGTATTGTTTAAAAGGAAACATCCATATCTCCATATCTCTCTCAGTTTAGGTTCCCTTTAAAGATTTTATACATTTGTTTTTAAAATCTATACATTATTTCTACTGTTTATATCACTACTCCATACTCCTGTACTCCTATAACAGGGGTTGGTACTCACTGCGGCCAGTTTACCATTAAATGTCAGTGTCTTAAAAAGGGGTGTAAAATAGATAATGCAAGTTATTTATTACAATATTGATCCAGATTTGCATTATAATTAAAAACAGTGGAGCATTTCATTGGATCAGGCTTTCAACAGGAACATTTGAAATGTACACTTTATTTTCCCCCTCCGTTTACCTTGACTCGCTGATGTAAATAAATCTGGAGATATGCAGATACATATTACTTACATTACACCTTTAAAGCCTGGTATAAACTATGCAAATTTCCATCAAATAGAGGAGTCGAATCGATTATTTTCTACGGGTCTGAACTGATTTCCAATCGGTTTTTCCAATCACTTCTTTACAAAATCGATCAGAAAAAAGACCGGAAATCAGATCGGACATGTCGGAAAAATCAGTATGGTCCTTTAGGCCCCTTTTCCACAGGCAGCTGAACCATGGTGCTTGTCGGGCAGTTAAACCTTCCAGCTTCAATTTAATGTGGTCAAATGGCAGAGTTTTTAACATTATCTAGAGACAAAAGAAAGGCGACTCGTCACGCCTGAGCACTGCCTCATTCAGATGCGGCTCCATAGGGAAGGCGGCCTTCCCCATGCCTGTCACAAGCATTAGCAAGAGACCTGGCTGGAGCATGGGAGTAGCTGACACAGTTAATTCACAACCGTCAACCTACTGTGGAAAAGGGACCTAAGGAAGGATATGGGAAGAACTGCAGATTGCCCTCCCACTATTAGGGGGAATTACTAGGAGATAGGATGGGCAACAGAGTGCTGAACTCACAGGACTAGCTGACTTAAAAATGAATGAGGAATTCAACTAAATAGGTCAGCAGCTGCTAAATGCCTATATATTTCTGGCTACCAATTTCTCTCTGTATATACAGAACGGCAGCAGTCTTAAAGAGACTCTGTAACATCAAAAAGATCCCCTGGGGGGTACTCACCTCGGGTGGGGAAAGCCTCCGGATCCTAATGAGGCTTCCCACGCCGTCCTCTGTCCCACGGGGGTCTCGCTGCAGCCCTCCGAACAGCCGGCGACAGACCAGACTGTCAGTTCAATATTTACCTTTGCAGGCTCCAGCGGGGGAGCTGTGGCTGCTCTTGGCTCAGAACTACACGGAAATACCCGATCTCAGTCGGGTCCGCTCTACTGCGCAGGCGCTGGAAACTTGCGCCTGCGCAGTAGAGCAGACCCGACGGCGATCGGGTATTTCCGCCTACCTCGGAGCCGACAGCCGTCAGAGCGCCTCCACAGGAGCCAGGAAGGTAAATATTGACGTCATCTTTCTCGGAGGGCTGCAGCGAGACCCCTGAGGGACGGAGGACGGCGTGGGAAGCCTCATTAGGATCCGAAGGCTTCCCCCACCCGAGGTGAGTACCCCCCAGGGGATCTTTTGACGTTACAGATCCTCTTTAAAGTGTATACACAGTCCAAACAGAATACGGGGCTTTAAATGAACAATTCGTCTTTTTATTCTTCTTAGTTCGTTTCTTCAAGATATAGGACAAGCCTGCGGACACAATTTTGGAATTCCAAATCACATAAAGACTACCTGACACGTATTTCACGGCCAAAGACCACTTCCTCAGAGGCACACAGTATACACACACATCAAATATGGACCCTCACAAGAACATGTCCGCAATCTTCAAAAAACTAGACGTAGGCATTCACCAACGAGATCATGGGTGCAGACACACATCCATGAAAAACGAGAGTCTTAAAGTGTACCCAAGCATCAAAAAGCTACAAAGTGAACTCTTACCCAAGAAGAGATCCCAGAGAGGCTTCCCACTCCATTCTCCGATCCCCAATTGCCAAGCACAGACCCCATGAAGTTTAGCAACAAGGGCTTGTTGGTAGGAAAATTGGGGCCCGCGCCCCTCTTCATGCACAAGCGCAGTTGTACTGTGCCTACGCTAGTATATCTGCACAGAAAGCAGGAGCTGCTTGTGCAAGAGTGGCTCCGTGCTACTGCTCAAGAGTGGCTGCGCTTGTGCTACAAGAGGAGTGTTGTCTCAATGTCCAAAGGGGGCCTGGCAGCGTGGAGGACAGCGTGGGAAACCTATAGAGCCTAGGTTCTCGATGTGTGGTACGCATACCCCAGGGGATACTTCTGATGGTTCTGGGGGGTACTCGAACTTGATATACTTAAACAAGAACAACAAATTTAGAGTTTTAGAAAATTATAAATCTTGTTTAAACCACACCAAATTAGTACTTTAGCTTATTAAAAAGCAATAGTAAATGCTTGGAAATTCTTTAGAACCAATTATGTACTACGATTCAATATATATTTGCCAAGGGGCACTTGTGATAATGTTTACTATGCTAAGGGGTACTTGGTGAATACAGGGTTTAAGAAGGGGTGCATACCAATAAAATGTTGAGAAACACTGCTCTAGAGGATCCAGAGACTTCCCTCTGCTTAGGTAAATATTTACATTTGAGCTTTGTAATCGTTCAGGAACAGCCTTATCAGTCCGCCGACAGTGCGTACACACGCACTACAGTCTGCTGAAAACCCGCCCAGCGGGAGGTGCCGACGGACCTATCGTTGGCTGCTGTAGTGCGTGTGCACGCACCTTTACAGTTTTCAGCAGCAGTACAAATTAGCCAGTAGTCAGCATATACTGTTTAAGATGTATAAAGTATCATGCCTTTGAGCTCGTGTGAAAAAATATTATATGTGAATATGCTCTAATAGTAAAGCCCTTGATGGTCGTCGTTATAATAAAGAAAAAAACGCTATTAAAATTGCAGTTTTCTGAAGCAAACTTGCACCCATTTTCTATAGGTATTTGTGGGATACGTTGGTTCAAGCATTCTGAAAAACACTCACTACAGACTAAAAAATTAATAGAAACTGAAACAATGAGTCGTGCAATGTATCCTATGATACACCCAGGGAAAGATCCATCAAGATCATTGCAAAGAAATCAGTTGAAAATGTGAGGCAATTGCCGGCAGTAACAAATCTGGCCTGTGCCATTAAATAAAAGATTGTGTGTTTCTCCAGGGCCATTGATTATTTTTTCTTTGCAGCGGTCTTGACAAATCCCCCTTGCAAAGTCTTATTTGTGACAAGTTTTGCAAGATGCTAGGAAAAAAATCCCCATGCAAGCACAATAAAAAAAAAAAAAAACTTCAAAAGAACCAATACTGTGTTCAAAATAAAATTGGTCACGATAGCAGTGGCTGCCTTACAAACTTCAGGGCGTCTTTGTACTCGACCGACCAGAAGATTACAGCAATAAGAATAGAGTGATCGCAGGGTAACTTCAGGTTTGGAAGTGACATCATTGCTCATTTACTGGATTTGAAGTGTGCCACAGTTACTGTGATGCTCTTCCTCAGGTCACCGCTAATCTACAGGTCTGTGTGTGTTGGTGACGGGGAGGCATATTAGTATTTTACCATAGTTCCCCTTTAAAACAGTGGGGATCAATTGCCCACAATTACCACCAGAGGCAGCACATCATAATTTAAGCTGCTCAAAACTGGTCCTAGCCTTGCAACCCAACTATGGTCAAAATTAAAGCAATTCAGAAGAATTATTTTTTAGTTTGTGCTTATGAAAAGTAATTTGAAGCCAAAACACTTTTCTCTGGCAGAGCAAACAAATTCTGATAAGAAGAGAATGCTGAAAAGGTCACATCACATGAACATGGCTGCTGTGCAGTTACAATTTGAGATACGAGAAATGAAGTTTTGGTGAGTGCTGTTGACAACGTTGATTAACCACTTGAGGACCTAGGGCTTTCTACCCCTTAAGGACCGGCCACTTTTTTTCCATTCAGACCACTGCAGCTTTCACGGTTTATTGCTCGCTCATACAACCTACCACCTAAATGAATTTTGGCTCCTTTTCTTGTCACTAATAAAGCTTTCTTTTGGTGCTATTTGATTGCTCCTGCGATTTTTACTTTTTATTATATTCATCAAAAAAGACATGAATTTTGGCAAAAAAATGATTTTTTTAACTTTCTGTGCTGACATTTTTCAAATAAAGTAAAATTTCTGTATACATGCAGCGCGAAAAATGTGGACAAACATGTTTTTGATAAAAAAAACCCCATTCAGTGTATATTTATTGGTTTGGGTAAAAGTTATAGCGTTTACAAACTATGGTGCAAAAAGTGAATTTTCCCATTTTCAAGCATCTCTGACTTTTCTGACCCCCTGTCATGTTTCATGAGGGGCTAGAATTCCAGGATAGTATAAATACCCCCCAAATGACCCCATTTTGGAAAGAAGACATCCCAAAGTATTCACTGAGAGGCATAGTGAGTTCATAGAAGATATTATTTTTTGTCACAAGTAAGCAGAAAATGACACTTTGTGAGAAAAAAAAAAAAAAAAAAAAAGTTTCCATTTCTTCTAACTTGCGACAAAAAAAAAAATGAAATCTGCCACGGACTCACCATGCCCCTCTCTGAATACCTTGAAGGGTCTACTTTCCAAAATGGGATCATTTGTGGGGTGTGTTTACTGTCCTGACATTTTGGGGGGTGCTAAATTGTAAGCACCCCTGTAAAGCCTAAAGGTGCTCATTGGACTTTGGACCCCTTAGCGCAGTTAGGCTGCAAAAAAGTGCCACACATGTGGTATTGCCGTACTCAGGAGAAGTAGTATAATGTGTTTTGGGGTGTATTTTTACACATACCCATGCTGGGTGGGAGAAATATCTCTGTAAATGACAATTTGTTAATTTTTTTTACACACAATTGTCCATTTACAGAGATATTTCTCCCACTCAGCATGGGTATGTGTAAAAATACACCCCAAAACACATTATACTACTTCTCCTGAGTACGGCGATACCACATGTGTGGCACTTTTTTGCACCCTAACTGCGCTAAAGGGCCCAAAGTCCAATGAGTACCTTTAGGATTTCACAGGTCATTTTGAGAAATTTAGTTTCAAGACTACTCCTCACGGTTTAGGGCCCCTAAAATGCAGGGCAGTATAGGAACCCCACAAATGACCCCATTTTAGAAAGAAGACACCCCAAGGTATTCCGTTAGGAGTATGGTGAGTTCATAGAAGATTTTATTTTTTGTCAAAAGTTAGCGGAAAATGACACTTTGTGAAAAAACACAATTAAAATCAATTTCCGCTAACTTTTGACAAAAAATAAAATCTTCTATGAACTCACCATACTCCTAACGGAATACCTTGGGGTGTCTTCTTTCTAAAATGGGGTCATTTGTGGGGTTCCTATACTGCCCTGGCATTTTAGGGGCCCTAAACCGTGAGGAGTAGTCTTGAAACGAAATTTCTCAAAATGACCTGTGAAATCCTAAAGGTACTCATTGGACTTTCGGCCCTTTAGCGCAGTTAGGGTGCAAAAAAGTGCCACATGTGGTATCGCCATACTCGGGAGAAGTAGTACAATGTGTTTTGGGGTGTATTTTTACACATACCCATGCTGGGTGGGAGAAATACCTCTGTAAATGGACAATTTTGTGTAAAAAAAATCAAAAGATTGTCATTTACAGAGATATTTCTCCCACCCAGCATGGGTATGTGTAAAAATACACCCCAAAACACATTGTACTACTTCTCCCGAGTACGGTGATACCACATGTGTGGCACTTTTTTGCACCCTAACTGCACTAAGGGGCCCAAAGTCCAATGAGTACCTTTAGGATTTAACAGGTCATTTTTGTTTCAAGACTACTCCTCACGGTTTAGGGCCCCTAAAATGCCAGGGCAGTATAGGAACCCCACTAATGACCCCATTTTAGAAAGAAGACACCCCAAGGTATTCCGTTAGGAGTATGGTGAGTTCATAGAAGTTTTTATTTTTTTGTCACAAGTTAGCGGAAATTGATTTTAATAGTTTTTTTTCACAGTGTCATTTTCCGCTAACTTGTGACAAAAAATAAAATCTTCTATGAACTTACCATACTCCGTACGGAATACCTTTGGGTGTCTTCTTTCTAGAATGGGGTCATTTGTGGGGTTCCTATACTGCCCTGGCATTTTGGGGTCCCTAAACCGTGAGGAGTAGTCTTGAAACCAAATGTCGCAAAATGACCTGTGAAATCCTAAAGGTACTCATTGGACTTTGGGCCCCTTAGCGTACTTAGGGTGTAAAAAAGTGCCACACATGTGGTACCGCTGTACTCAGGAGAAGTAGTATAATGCGTTTTGGGGTGTATTTTTACACATACCCATGCTAAGTGGGAGAAATATCTCTGTAAATGACAATTGTTTGATTTTTTTTACACACAATTGTCCATTTACATAGAAATTTCTCCCACCCAGCATGGGTATGTGTAAAAATACACCCCAAAACACATTATACTACTTTTCCTGAGTACGGCGGTACCACATGTGTGACACTTTTTTGCAGCCTAGGTGCGCTAAGGGGCCCAACGTCCTATTCACAGGTCATTTTGAAGCATTTGTTTTCTAGACTACTCCTCGCGGTTTAGGGCCCCTAAAATGCCAGGGCAGTATAGGAACCCCACAAGTGACCCCATTTTAGAAAGAAGACACCCCAAGGTATTCCGTTAGGTGTATGGCGAGTTCATAGAAGATTTTATTTTTTGTCACAAGTTAGTGAAAAATGACACTTTGTGAAAAAAAACCAATAAAAATTAATTTCCGCTAACTTTTGACAAAAAATAAAATCTTCTATGAACTCGTCATACACCTAACAGAATACCTTGGGGTGTCTTTTTTTCTAAAATGGGGTCACTTGTGGGGTTCCTATACCGCCCTGGCATTTTACAGGCCCAAAACCGTGAGTAGTCTGGAAACCAAATGTCTCAAAATGACTGTTCAGGGGTATAAGCATCTGCAAATTTTGATGACAGGTGGTCTATGAGGGGGCGAATTTTGTGGAACCGGTCATAAGCAGGGTGGCCTTTTAGATGACAGGTTGTATTGGGCCTGATCTGATGGATAGGAGTGCTAGGGGGGTGACAGGAGGTGATTGATGGGTGTCTCAGGGGGTGGTTAGAGGGGAAAATAGATGCAATCAATGCACTGGGGAGGTGATCGGAAGGGGGTCTGAGGGTTTGGCCGAGTGATCAGGAGCCCACACGGGGCAAATTGGGGCCTGATCTGATGGGTAGGTGTGCTAGGGGGTGACAGGAGGTGATTGATGGGTGTCTCAAGGTGTGATTAGAGGGGGGAATAGATGCAAGCAATGCACTGGCGAGGTGATCAGGGCTGGGGTCTGAGGGCATTCTGAGGGTGTGGGCGGGTGATTGAGTGCCCTAGGGGCAGATAGGGGTCTAATCTGATAGGCAGCAGTGACAGGGGGTGATTGATGGGTAATTAGTGGGTGTTTAGGGTAGAGAATAGATGGAAACACTGCGCTTGGGTGGTGATCTGATGTCGGATCTGCGGGCGATCTATTGGTGTGGGTGGGTGATCAGTTTGCCCGCAAGGGGCAGGTTAGGGGCTGATTGATGGGTGGCAGTGACAGCGGGTGATGGGTGGCAGTGACAGGGGGTGATTGATGGGTGGCAGTGACAGGGGGTGATTGATGGGTGATTGATAGGTGATTGACAGGTAATCAGTGGGTTATTACAGGGGAGAACAGATGTAAATATTGCACTGGCGAATTGATAAGGGGGGGTCTGAGGGCAATCTGAGCGTGTAGGCGGGCGATTGGGTGCCCGCAAGGGGCAGATTAGGGTCTGATCTGATGGGTAACAGTGACAGGTGGTGATAGGGGGTGATTGATGGGTGATTGATGGGTAATTAGTGGGTGTTTAGAGGAGAGAATAGATGGAAACACTGCGCTTGGGTGGTGATCTGATGTCGGATCTGCGGGCGATCTATTGGTGTGGGTGGGTGATCAGTTTGCCCGCAAGGGGCAGGTTAGGGGCTGATTGTTGGGTGGCAGTGACAGGGGGTGATTGATGGGTGATAGGTGATTGGCAGGTGATTGACAGGTGATCAGTGGGTTATTACAGGGAAGGACAGATGTAATTAATGCACTGGCGAATTGATAAGGGGGGGGGGGGGGGGGGTCTGAGGGCAATCTGAGCGTGTGGGCGGGTGATTGGGTGCCCGCAAGAGGCAGATTAGGGTCTGATCTGATAGGTAACAGTGACAGGTGGTGATAGGGGGTGATTGATGGGTGATTGATGGGTAATTAGTGGGTGTTTAGAGAAGATAACAGATGTAAACGATACATTTGGGAGGTAATCTGACGGCGGGTTTGCGGGCGATCTAATGGTGTGGGTGGGTGATCAGATTGCCCGCAAGGGGCAGGTTAGGGGCTGATTGATGGGTGGCAGTGACAGGGGGTGATTGATGGGTGATAGGTGATTGGCAGGTGATCAGTGGGTTATTACAGGGAAGAACAGATGTAATTAATGCACTGGTGAATTGATAAGGGGGGGTCAGAGGGCAATCTGAGCGTGTGGGCGGGTGATTGGGTGCCCGCAAGGGGCAGATTAGGGTCTGATCTGATAGGTAAAAGTGACAGGTGGTGATAGGGGGTGATTGATGGGTAATTAGTGGGTGTTTAGAGGAGAGAATAGATGTAAACAATGGATTTGGGAGGTGATCTGATGTCGGATCTGTGGGCGATCTATTGGTGTGGGGGGGTGATCAGATTGCCCGCAAGGGGCAGGTTAGGGGCTGATTGATGGGTGGCAGTGACAGGGGGTGATTGACAGGTGATCAGGGGGATAGATGCATACAGTAAACAGGGGGGGGTGGTCTGGGGGGGGGGGGGTCTGGGGAGAATCTGAGGGGTGGGGGGTGATCAGGAGGGGGCAGGGAGCAGGGGGGGGGATAAAAAAAAAATAGCGTTGACAGATAGTGACAGGGAGTGATTGATGGGTGATTAGGGGGGTGATTGGGTGCAAACAGGGGTCTGGGGGGTGGGCAGGGGGGGTCTGATGGGTGCTGTGGGCGATCTGGGGCAGGGGGGGGAGAAATCAGTGTGCTTGGGTGCAGACTAGGGTGGCTGCAGCCTGCCCTGGTGGTCCCTCGGACACTGGGACCACCAGGGCAGGAGGCAGCCTGTATAATACACTTTGTAAACATTACAAAGTGTATTATACACTTTGTATGCGGCGATCGCGGGGTTAACATCCCGCCGGCGCTTCCGTATAGCCGGCGGGATGTTGCGGCGAGCGAGCGGTGACAGGCGCCGGCGGAGGATCGCGTCACGGATGACGCGATCGCTCCGCCCATGCCCTTAGAAGGACCGCCGCCTCTGTGGGTGAGCCGGTCCTTCAGGGCTCCACTTCCCGGCCGCCTCTGTGCGTTAGGCGGTCGGGAAGTGGTTAATGGACATTGTTTGAAGCAAGGAGCGTATGTTCACGCTGTGGTAAGCACAGAAACAAGCGATCTACCTTGTATGCAGTAATAAGAAGCAGGCTTCACGTGAGGAACTACCGGTCTAAATAGCATTGTACAAAGGTGGCTGCCTAGCGGTGCTGTTGGTGGAGGACTGGTTCTCATATAAGGAACTGTGTTTTCATTCAGTCACGTTGTTCTCAGCAAGTCTCATCACTTTAGTTCCTGGCCAGGACAGTGTGTGCATGGATGTGGAGTGAGTGTATGCAAGGAGCGCTCCTCTTGAAGTAAGCATTGTTTTTAGGGGGGTGGGAGTTGGGCATGAGAGGTTTTTCATATGTACTTTGGATTTAAATAAATTTATACGCACTTTGAGAAGTTGTTTCCTCCAATTTTTGTGCCCCAAAATGCAAAATAAGAATAGGATGCATCCTATCCCATGTAGGATGAATGAATCCAAGTAGCCCAACCCAAATACCTCAGCCCAACAGACTCTGATCAAGTGGATAAAATTTAAAGGCAGGATTTTTAGCTACAGAATCCCAACCAGGGCACTGAATAGAGTTTATATATTCTCCCAGGGTCTATGTAGGTTTACTCTGGGCACTTCAGTTTCCGTCCACATATCAAAAACATACAGATAAGTTAATTGGTTTCCCCCAAATTGGCCCTAGACTACAATAACCAGGGCTGTGGAGTCGGTACAAAAATCTTCCGACAACTCCTCAGTTTATGAAACCATGACTCCGACTCCGACTCATTAGTCTAATACTTAAAGAGAACCCGAGGTGTGTTTAAAGAATGGTATCTGCATACAGAGGCTGGATCTGCCTATACAGCCCAGCCTCTGTTGCTATGCCAAATCCCCCTAAGGTCCCCCTGCACTCTGCAATCCCCCATAAATCACAGCCGTGCTGTGAGGCTTTGTTTACATCTGTAGTGTCAGTCTCAGCTGCTCCCCCGCCTCCTGCATAGCTCCGGTCCCTGCCCCCATCCCTTCCCTCCAATCAGCAGGGAGGGAAGGGATGCAGGCGGGGACCGGAGTTCTGCAGGAGGCGGGGAGAGCAGCAGACTGACACTATAGAGATAAACACAGCCAGCTCTGACAAGCTGTTTGTCAGCAGCGTGGCTGTGATTTATGAGGGATTGCAGAGTGCAGGGGGACCTTAGGGGGGTTTGGGATAGCAACAGAGGCTGGGCTGTATAGGCAGATCCAGCCTCTGTATGCAGATAACATTCTTCAAACCCACCTCGGGTTCTCTTTAACCACTTCACCACTGAGGGGTTTTACCCCCTGACCACCAGAGCAATTTTCACCTTTCAGCGCTCCTTCCATTCATTCGTCTATAACTTTATTATTACTTATCCCAATGAAATGAACTATATCTTGTTTTTTTTTCCACCAATTAGGCTTTCTTTAGGTAGGACATTATGCCAAGAATTATTTTATTCTAAATGTGTTTTAATGGGGAAATAGGAAAAAATGTGGGAAAAAATTATTATTTTTCAGTTTTCGGCCATTATAGTTTTTAAATAAAGCATGCTACTGTAATTAAAACCCATGAAATGTATTAACCCATTTGTCCCGGTTATAAAACCATTTAAATTATGTCCCTATCACAATGTTTGGCGACAATATTTTATTTGGAAATAAAGGTGCATTTTTTTCAGTTTTGCATCCATCCCTAATTACAAGCCCGCAGTTTATAAAGTAACAGTGTTATACCCTCTCGACATAAATATTTAAAAAGTTCAGTCCCTAAGCTAACTATTTATGTTTTTTTTTATTGTATGTTTTTTTTTTTTATTACAAAAAAAAAAAAAAAATTGGGGAGTGTGGGAGGTGATGAGTTAATTTATTGTGTAAATGTAATGTTTGAATATGTAAAATGCTTTTAGGGTGTAGTTTACTATTTGGCCACAAGATGGCCACAGAGTGTTTGTTTACATGCGACCTGTAAGCGTCCGGAAGGACGCGGAAGGTACGGATTTCTCCGTCCCGGAAGGACGCTTACAGGAAGCAGTAGGGGGCTGGGAGACTCACAATGATCTCGCTGTTTCTGAAAGAAGCAGCAGATCATTGCGGGGGCTAGATCAACGAACGGGAATGGATTTTCCCGTATATTGATCTCCGGGCGAGCGGGCGGCGGCGTACACGAGCGGTGGGTGCGCGCGCACGAGCGGCGGGAGCGCGGACAGCGGCGGTAGCGCGGAAGGTACGGATTTCTCCGTCCCTGGTTTTTTAGGGGGGAAAAAAGGGGCGGAGAAATTCGTACCGCTGGGGGTAAAGTGGTTAACAGTGCTGTGGATTTTGTACAAAAATCATCCGACTCCCGCCTCAGACTCCTCAGTTTATGAAATCAACGACTCCGACTCCGGGTGCCCAAAATTGCCCCGACTGACTCCTCGACTCCGACTCCACAGCCCTGATAATAACATATACTATTGTAGAGATTAGATTGTGATTTCCTCTGAGGAAGTTAGTGTCAAGACTATATACTGTGTAAAGCACTGCGGAAGAGGCCAGCACTATATAAATACTAAATTATAATTTCACATGGAAAAAGGCAATTCATCATCCTGATTATGATGCCAAAAGATATCTTTAGAGCCATGTCTAGAGTTGAGCTTTACACCTGATATAGCCGCTCCTGAGAGAGAAATAAAACCGAGACCCATGTACTGGAAGAATTAGTGTTTGCTGCCAATGGGACTAGTCATATTACTCGTTTTGTGTGCATATTGCCTGTGGAAGGATCACAAAAGCTGGACAAATGTTTCAGAAGAACTAATGGTCATTATCGCGCACTCTGGGACTGACTTCCTGTGTACTTGTACACAGCGCTTAACACATGAACAACAGAGCTTACAGGTCACAAAAAATAAATACACGCCAAGTTATCACACATTAAATCTGTTACATGCATTTAACCTATACACATTTTTGTTTTCAGTGAAATGGTATGAAAGTGCTTTCCCGGCAATTTTAATGCATATTACAAGCAAGTAAAAAGACATGCAAGAACTAAGGACAATAAAGTAAACATGTTATTTTGAAAAAAAAAAAGATGATGATGATGATGATACTTATCTCGGGAGGGGGAAGCCTCTGGATCCTAATGGGGCTTCCCCCTCTCCCTCCGCCAGCCCAATGCAGCCCAGACACCCCTGAACAAGACGTCACAATAATATTTACATTTGCCGGTCTATGCAGGCACACTAGTGGCTTTACACTCGAGCTCCAATGGAAAAAGCCGAGCCCAATCGGGTCTGCTCTACTGCACAGGTGGATTTCCGCTGAAGTCTGAGGGAAAACCTCTAGAGTGCCTGAGCTAGACCAGCGACCAGCACTGGATTCTCTCTGCTGAGGAGGATGGGGGAAGCCTCATTTGAATCAATCAGGCTTCCCATTCCTGAGGCAAGCATCCTCCTGACTGTTATAGGTATATATGGGGAAACTTTTATGCAGAACATCCTGGAGATCTCCTTTAAATTGTGAAAGGGGCTTCATAAGCAGACATGACCGACTGCAAATTACACCACATACTCTTAGCTTTGGTTAGGGCCTGTCTCCACTTGACCGTTTCTCTGCGCTTCAGTTCTTCTGCATGAGTTGTCTGAAAGTTATTCATTGCTGTCAATTGTTTTTCTGCATGTGAAAAATGCATTCATTTAACATTGGTTGCAGTTTTCCTGTGCAGAAAATGCACAGAACACCTGAGAAGTGGAGACAGGCCCAAAGCGGATTATGCTGTTTGATTTTTTTGTTTTCCATGAAAGAGGGAAACGGAGGAAGAAGGAAGATTTAAAGACTGTTTGGTTACTATGACAGCAACATTTACCATCCCAGTAGGAGTATTCTGTTACAGCAATCCAAAACCACCAGATGCACCCTTGTAGCAGAAAGCCAGAAAAAACCCAAGTAAATACCTGAAGCTTTTAAACACATATTTTAACTGTTTTACTTGTCATCAGATCTGTAATAATGTCCAGTCACTCTAATGATTAATACACCTACTACTGAACATAACTAGGGGAGGTGGCAACTCTTGTTTCCTATTTCAGCTTTGCAGCTTCCGGTTCATAGAATGAGCAATGTAATGATGTCCATTCATTATCAACTGAGCAGAAAGGATACACAGGAAAAAGCAAAGGTAAAACAGGAAATAACGATGTCACTGTCCTGCAAAGCAATATGGACAAGGTGTGGAAAATTGGAAATCAAGAGATTTTAACAAGTATAACTGACCGAATGCATGTATTTAAGTGGACTTCCTGAATTCTACTTAATTGCCAGTTTCTGTTGACAAATCCTTGAAGTGGGCAAAATACAAGAGAAATATGCTATTGTTTGAGCAACAGCAAACAAAGTAAGTGAAGATCTTTTGAATGGCGGTGCATTCAACAAATATTTGTAAAAATGTGAAATCTTTGTTCATTTCTGTTTCAGCTTTCTCATCATAAAACAATGAATGAGCAATGTGATGATGTCTATTTGTAATCAACTGAACAGAAATGATCTTATTAATGTACACACATACAGTGATCAAAAGCATAAAATGTTTTTTGGACTCTTAGGCCTGTTCACAGTGGTCAGTTGCGTTGCAGAATAATTCTGCATGTCATTCTGGCTGGATAGTGTACTGGTTAAGGGCTCTGCCTTTGACATGGGAGACCAGGGTTCGAATCCTGGCTAGGTCAAGTACCTATTCAGTAAGGAGTTCAAGGCAAGACTCCCTAACACTGCAGGGTTGTCTCTTGAGCGCGTCCCGGTGGCTGCAGCTCTTGAGCGCTTTGAGTCCGACAGGAGAAAAGCGCTACACAAATGTTCGGATTATTATTATTATTATTATTATTATTATTATTATGATCCACTGCCCATAAAGTTCATAGTACAGGGAATGCCCGAGTGACGTACGAATGAGCTGCCCATACGAATGCCATGGATTCTGTGTTTCCATGAAAACAAGTAAAAAAAAAAATAAATCAAATTGGACTTGTAGTTTTTGAGAAAAATCGATTTTAAAAAATTCTAAGAAAATTGGCTTTTAAACTTGTATAAGCAGATACATACGGAAAAGATGACACAGAGGGGGACACTGGAGGCACAGAAGAGGTACAAGGGGACAGAGATGGCACAGTGTTCTGACTTAAGAACAGATTCAGGTTAGGAACAAACCTACAATCCCTGTATTTGTATTAAAGTCTATGTCCAAGCCTGCACTGCAGTCCAGTATTTATAACGCATACATTATGCAACGGTGAACCTAGCCTAAGCCCCATATATTACATAAAGTACAGCATGGTAGCCAGGCAGGAATTGTGGTTTCAATCATCATCAAGTATCTTTGGGTAAACTAACTGGCTTTTTCCTAAACTACAACATGTGGAAAGATTACATTTGACCCCCTTTGAGGGACAGCAAGTGGCATTTTTTTTTGTCTGCAAAGTTTTGTACAAAATGTATCACCTGTGTATAAAGGCATTAAGTATACAATAAAAAGATTCATTTTGCTTAAAGGGACTCCGAGCAGTGCAGTAACTATGGAAAGATGCATACCATTTTGAAGCTCTCTTTCCAACAATATATAAACCGCCGCCCTACACCTTTTAGTTTTCGCTATTTTCACGCTCGAAATTGCGGCAAACGCAATTTCGATCGTGAAAATAAAGAAAACTAAAAGACATAGGGCAGCGGTTTATATATCATTGGAAAAAGGGGAAAGAGAGCTTCAAAATGGTATGCATCTTTCCATAGTTACTTGTATTACACAGGACGACTTTTCCCCAAAGTCAGCAGCTCCATTCAGCTGCCGACTTTGGGGAAAAGTCGTCCTGTGTAATACAAGCAACTATGGAAAGATGCATACCATTTTGAAGCTCTCTTTCTCCTCTTTCCAATGACACATAAACCGCCTTTTAGTTTTCGATACTTTCGCGATCGAAATCACGACGGCCGCGATTTCGATCGCTAAAATAGCAAAATCTAAAAGGCGTAGGGTGGTGGTTTATATATTGTTGGAAAGAGGAGAAAGAGAGCATCAAAATGGTATGCATCTTTCCATAGTTTCTGCACTGCTCGGAGTCCCTTTAAACACATAACTGGCAGAGCATTTTTGAAGCAGGTAAAGTGAAAGCGGAATATAACCCTGCATTTCAACTTTGCTCTAAAACATTATTTACAGTATATTATATGCAACCAGCATTTTTTTTTTACTAGACCAGCATTGGAAGGGTTACACAGAGCTTTAAAGTTCCTGGACAGAACTGCAGACGCATCCGTATCTGTATCTAAGTGTGGCATGTGACTCACTCTCTCTGACTGAGAAGGAGCTGGAGGAAAGCCAAAGAGTGTGTAACATTCATCACTTGTTACATTCTATTTTGTTAAATGTATCTATCTGAACTTCTGCATATCTCTCCACGAAACTTTAAACCTCTGTGTTTAACCCTTCCAATGCTGGTCTAGTAAGAAAAAAAATGCTGGTTGCATATAATATGCTGTAAATAATGTTTTAGAGCAAAGTTGAAATGCAGGGTTATATTCCGCTTGAATAACTTGCAACTAAATTTTGGTGTTTTTGCAACTTCTCTCAAAGGTACCACTTTGAACCACATCTAGGACAGATCAACTATCTATGCGAAACTGGGCAGGCAACTGATGCCAAACTGGGCAGGCAACTGATGAATGGGAATGTAAAATAAGTGCAATTTATAAATTATATCCTCCAACCCAATTTGATATTTTGTTGAGTTCTTCCTTTAAACTTGAACCTCAAAAAATAAAGAAAATACACCTCATACGTTAGAATGTGCGGACTTACCTGTGCAACTACTGTCTGTACAAAGGTGTGTGGATGCTGCTGTTTTTGGTGAACAGCACTTTCTATTGCTACTTTAGCTACAGTGCTTGGATCAACACCAGCTGGCACAGCAACCATTGTTGCACTGCAGCCAGCATTATTAGGGTCACTGATTGTAACAATCCGTACTCCCACTTTGTTGGGAATAACTGGGGTGGAATCCCTGTCACTGTCCTCTGCTAGTCGCTTAACAGATTTGCATTCCGCTGATCCATTAGTTGACCATACATCGGCAGGTAGAGTAGGCTGAGTGATTCTAGGTCCTGTATGAGGCAATGCAATAACTTGATGACCTGGTAAAACTGGGGCTGTAGATTGTGCTGGGACAACTACAGACGGTCGTTGCTGAGGCACATCTGAATTCAAACTGGAAACTACAGGTCCATTGGGTAAATCTGTAGAGCCACCACAGTGTATTTGATTAGGAAGGTTAGAAGTATCACGACTGCTACTTGCAGAATGTGATAAACTGATGGGTGCAATAGGTCCATTGGACAGTCTTTCCACTTGATCACCTTTGGCAGTAACTTGTTGACAAGAAGCAAGTCGTTCTTGTTGCTCCACAGGAGATATTTCACCATTTCCCACATGATTGGAAGTTTTGTGATTCGGAATGTTTTTGCTCAAATGTGAACAGTCTTCCTTTTCAAAATCACAAATCCCATTAACTTGTGGTCTTTTTAAGTTCGTTTTACTCTCCTGTGAATCTGACTGCTCAGAGCTTTGCTTTACAGAAGCTCCGCTATCCCCCAGTTCCACAGATGACCCATTAGCGACCAGTGGGCTGGTCTCACTGTGAGCTTTCCCTGAGTTTAAAGGAGGTAGACTGGAGTCATACTTTTTACCATTCATAAGACTTCCCGCTTGCAAATCATTTTCGCTAGCTTCCCCATTGCTGGCATTTGCAGAACCTTTAGGACAAGAAGGATTTTCCATAACTTCAATTTTACGTTCATGAACATGAAGGCCAGTAGCTTCCTTTGCTTCTTCCTCCTTTTGGCAAATTATTTTATCACCCCTAAAGGGGGGAGAAGTGGTAGATGCGGGTAAAGGCCCACCTGGTTGCGTAAGAGCAGCAGGAAGAGTTTGTACCTGTAAACCAACCCCTGTTTGTGTCCCACTCATTGGCGTAATAATCTGAGGTGTACTTCCCTGGCTCACTGTTGCAGTAGCAAAACTTGTGTTTGGCACAACCGTTATGGTAACTTGATTGCCTGTAGTCCCTTGGAAAATTGTTGCTGGGGAATTTGAGATCAACTGGCCTGGTAATATTTGCAAGTTTGAAATAGGAACAGTCTGAACACCAGTTTGGTTCGGCATTGTACTCTGAACTAATTGAACATTTTGCTGCCCAACTAGTATTTGCTGAGTGGTAGTCTGTCCTTGAACTCCAAATGAAGGTGTTTGATTATTGGCTACTTGATAAACCACTTGAGGACTTGGTGCCCTGGCATTGTTTGGGGGTGGTATCTGAGGAGCAGGGAGAATGAGTTTTCCTCCTGGAGTAGAAGGTCCACGTTTAGGAAGCAACAACTGCTTAATTAAGCTGGACTCTCCAGGAGCAGAAAGTCCTACGTTTGTACTTTGAGCTTGCTGTTGCTGAATTTGTACTTGCATGGGTTGGGGTGTCTGAGGCTGCGGAGTTTGCACTTGTGCCTGTTGCGGAGTTTGTGCCTGGGGCTGTTGATGAGGTGCTGGTGATAACTGTTGCCTTTTGACAGAGAGCATTTGACTAACAGTCGGTGGAGGTCCTTGTGAAACTGGAGTGGTTGGAGGGGATGTCATAGTAGGTGGGAGCTGGCTATTTGGTGTTGGTATAGGAGAAGAAGAAGGTGCTATACTTGGTTGCCCAGTTAGCTGAACAGTCTGTCCAGCTTGAATAGCAGCTGGATTTGTAAGAACGATTTGATGAATGGCTGGTGCATATTGTTGTCCATGCTGAGCTGGCTGACTAACAATTACTACACTCTGCTGGGGTTGTTGCTGCTGAGACTGCTGGATGACAGTCGCAGATGAAACCTGCTGAGAGGAAAGAGGTTTGGGAGCAATGTTCTGGAAACCAATTCGAGATGCTTGGGGATTTTGAACGCCAGCTATTGTAACTACCTGACCAGTGGCAACCTGGAAATTCTGTACGGTTGTTGCACATGCTATACTTGTTGCTGTAGTTGTTACATATTGTTGTGGAGTTATGATAACTGTATCTTTCTGTTGGTTGGAAGCTGAAGACTGTTGGGATGGGACCTGAACAGTTTGTGATGAGGTGGTGATTATCTGCTGTCCTTGTGGAATTCCTGCTGTACCTGGTGGCATATTTTGAACTCTGCCAAATATGTGTCCTTGCGGAACAGCTTGCTGAATAACTGTTACAGGTGTTCCTGATGTTATCTGTCCAGGGACCATCGTATGTAATGGGGACTGCTGTTGAATAACAGATGGATGGTGAAAATAAGCCTGAGAACCCACAACAGCAACAGATGCCTGCTGTCCAGCATTACTGTGATTATGAACTATTGAAGCCTGTGTTGATCCTCCCAATGCAATGCTGACAGGAACTGCTGAATGTTGAACAGAGCCCTGTATCACTGCAGCTTTCACTACTTCACATGAAATTGGAGTTTTATTCTGTATTACAGTCACAGCAGTAGTCTGTTGATGCTGTGCTTGACTGAGAGGATTCTGTGGTATCCGACAAACTGTCTGTGCCACACTATGGATGCCTTGAATAGGAAAGGACATCTGTGTTGCTGCCAGATTAGGAGCTTGGATAACTGCCGGGCCTCTCTGGAAAGGATTTGCAGCTCCTTGCAGCATTCCTGCAAGCACAAAGCAAATATCAGCCAAACTATCAACAAAACTGGAATAGTAGTTACACGAATCTTACTAGTCTGTGCGCATTTATTTTACTTTGGTAAAGGGATTCAACTGTAACTGTCTCCAAAACTCAATGGGCTAGGTTTATCTTACAGCATAATTAAGAGGTCAATGATGTAAAATTACTGTCAAGTAATAAATGAAAAATGGGTGGGTCAAATCCGGATGCAGAGTATGCACTCCCACATGCTGACAGATGCAGGGCATGTTGGAGCCTCTAATGACCACATGGCTACCTCTCCTCACTGCATCTTGCATCCCTAAATATCTCCAGGCTCACTGTCATGTGACCGCACTAAGCCTGGAGCTCTAGCAGTCAGTTCAGAAGCTGCAGGGCACACACGAAGATTCAAGCAGGTGCAAGGAGAGGTAGCTATGCATTCATCAGCATGCTATAACGCACACTCTGCTTGGGGGGTGGGGCAAACATATATAGATCAGTTGCAGATAAGCACACCCCTTACACTGCACCCAAAATTTGAGTGTAAAAAAGTTGGCTTATCCAGTGTGATTTATGGTATTCTGATTCTTAAAGTGACACTTAAGCCAGGAATATAAAAAACCAGTTTTACTTTCGTGGGGCTTCTACCAGCCCCCTGCAGCCATCCTGTGCTCTCAGTCACTCACGGAGCCTCTAGTCCCCCGCCGCCAGCTAGTGTTTTCACTGACAGGCCCGAGAGGTCTGACCACCAGTATTTTTCTTTGCGTTCCCGTCCGCAATAGCATCCTGCACCTTTGCAGGATGCTATTGAGGACAGGAACATGAAGGATACGCGTGGATAGGCCTTTGCAGGCACAGAAAGCCTGCCGACTCCCTGTCAGCGAAAACAAAACTAGCTGGCGACGGTTGCAGGGGGCTGGTAGAAGCCCCAGGAAAGTAAAAGTGATTTTTTTATTCCTGGCTTAAGTGTCCCTTTAAGCCATTATAGTGACAAATGAATTCTTGTGCTTTAGTCTCCATCTACTGTCGAGACGAGCCCTGGTTCTGTGAAAATTCTATTTGATAAAAATGCTATAAACAAAGAGTGAGTTTCTAGGTTATTGACGCTGCAGTCATTTGCGTCAACTTTCCAATACGCAATGCATAGACCCTGCCACAGCGCTGGAGCAGTCTTGATAGGTTTATCAAAATATGATTGCTTTAGATGGAAAATATAATTCTGTATTAATCATCCTAACTGTGTTGTCAATTATTTTATTCAGGTTTTGTCAATGATATTTGGGAAAAAAAATTATATTTATTATCTTTCATAACTTTAATGTTAGAATAAGTAAGAAATAAAACATATGAACCTGCAGTATTGGCATCAGGCAATGTATCTGTCCTCACAGCATGAGGCTGCTGCTGCTGATAGTACATCTGAATAGGAAGCGGCAATGCCCTCCTTTTCACGCCAGAGACGTGTATATGTGCTTGCCCATTATTGTTGGGATCCTCCACTCGCTTTATATTATGATTGGGAAACACAGTCCTGCAAAGTATTAAGATGAATTAGCAATACAGACAGAATTAACCACTTTTCTACCACAGGTTTTTTCCCCTTCAAAAGCTCTTCCCATTCATTCAATAATAACTTTATCACTAATTATCATACTGAAATGATCTATACATTATTTTTTGCTGTAAAAACTATGCTTTCTTTGGGCAGTACTTTATGCTAAGAATTAAATTATTTTATATGCATTTGACAGGGAAGAAGAAGAAAAATAAAATGAAAAAACATTTCTCAGCTTTCAGCCATTGTAGTTTAAAAATAAAATGTGCCATTGTAGATAAAACAGACACGTTTTATTTGCCCATTTGTCACGGATATTACAGTGTTTAAATTGTGTCCCTAGTACAAAGTATGGCAATAAGATTTTATTTTGGGTTAGGGGTGAAGGAGTTTCAAAAATAATGAAAATGTATTTAATTTTTCTATGGTAAGTGAATAATGGTGTATTTGGAAGTAGTTTTACTTTTTGGCCACAAGATGGTGCTATACTTACTCAGTTTTCTAAAAATAGAAAACAGAACCAAATATTTACATGTGTTTATAGGTGTTTATAACCACTTCGGGCCCGGCCGCCTAACTAACCTTAGGAACCAGGGCATTTTGCGTGGAGGGGGGTGCGCACGTTGGGGGGGGGGGGGGGGGGGCGGGCGGCCGGATCCCCTCTGTGGCTGGCTGGGCTGTCTCCCCCCTGTGTGGCCAGGTGTCCCCCCTGTAGCTGGCAGCCATCACTTACCTTCTAGGCTCCAACGATGAGCCGCAGAAGCCACCTCTTCTCCGGCCGGCATCTCCGCTCCAAATAATGCTCAGGTCGGGTCGCAGCTTGATGACGTCATCAAGCCGGGACCCGGCACTGACGTCAGATGGAACAGAGATGCCGGCCAGAGCAGAGTGGGGCGCCGATCGTCGCTGGAACGGCAGGGAGGTGAGTGGATCCTCTTTTTTTCCCCCCTGCCGCCGCCGCTGTCAGAGTGATATCTACGATCCGACGGCGATTGTAGTGATCACGTGATCAGCAGCCATACGCGATCGTTGCTGATCACTAGGGGGAGATGCCAGCTGTCATATGACAGCTTAATCTCCCCCTTCAGGTGCGCGCAATCGCGTCGGGAGCGGTGGTTTAGCACGGACGTTGAATGAACGTCCGGTCAGAAGGGTACCACCACCTGCCGGACGTTGATTCAAACTGCGGTGGTCCCCAATAGGATAAACAAGGACATAGAAAAGCGTGGCAGAAGTTACTAAGGGCTCTTTCACATTAGGGCAGATTTTCTGCGTTTCAACGCAACGGGTAAAGTTTGCGTTACCCAAAGTAAAATGAAAGTCCATAGACTTTCATTTTAGCTTTCACATATAACGCTGCGTTTTTGTGCATTGCGTTACGACGCACCCAGGCGCAGTTTTTCAGCCGACGCTAGCTTAATGCGTTACAATGTTAGTCAATGTAAAACGCACGATATGTGCGTTTTTAAAACGTTAACGCAGGCAATCAGCCCCAGAATGCAACAGAGGAACAATGTAAAAAGTTGAAAACTAAAAAGAAAAAAAAATTACCTGCGTTTTCCTATGTGCTGTAACGCATTTAAAATGCATTAAAAACGCACACTCACTGCAGTGCAACGCATATCAAAACGCATTAAAACGCATACAACAAAACGTATGCTTTGAGCGTTCCCCAACGCCAGCTCTTATGTGAAAGAGCCCTAGGTTAAACTTCGATAGGGAATGCACACATCTGTACAAAAGAGAACAGACACTGAAAGACCTTCAAAAACCCTGAAGTAAATGACACCTATTCAAATTTGAATTAGATATACTGATACAACATTAATGTATCATCTTAATGGGTGGGGAATAATGTTTTGAAAACTTTAGGGGCAATGTCTTTAAACAGCACAGTAATAATGGCTAAGCATATTATCATCTGCACAATTAGAAGCACTGCATAACAAGCATATGATGCAAATCAAAGGCCAAGTAATGTACATACTTAAAACTATCATTAGTGATGGATTTGTGCAGCAACTTCAGCATAAGAACTGTACCGACACTGCTTGGCTCTCAGCCAAGCAACATGTTCTAATCTATAGAGATAGGTGAGATAGGAGGATGTTCCTGCAACTACAATAGCATTTGGACAAGAGTAATCCCTCCTGCTGCATTGCTGGAGGAGAGGCCAGTTACATCAGGGACAACCTGCATACCATAGACAATTAAAATATAGCACTTCAGCTGAAGAAAATCTTGAGTGTGTACATAACTGCAGACTGCAAGACTTAATGACTGAAAGCAGCATCTAGCTAATGTTTAACCTATATGGATAAACAATATCCCAATTGTGCTTTATAATAAAGCCTTTCTGTGACTGTGTGCCATTGTGAAGCACACCTTCAAAGGAAATTCAGCAATGTAGTTATATAAATAAAGCTCTGTTACAGTCACAGTAAGCTTGCATGGCAGTAGTTTGTTAGTAGGCATTTCTTAACGCGGATCCGAGATGAAAAAGTAACTAAAACAAGTAACTTGTCTATATATCTTATCTAAAGTTTAGATAGTTTACACAGCAAATCTAGCTGCAAACAGCTTACAAAGTTTATGATTATGTATTGCTGTGATACAATGATGGCAGCCATGTTTTGTTTGTCACGCTAGACTGTCGCAAGATGATAGCATCTCCAGCCCTCAGCTCAATCCCCTCTCTTCCTCCCTCCTCCCCTCTGCCTCTGAAATCAATGGCTAGTAACCTCCTCCTGCCCAGACTGAGCTCCCATAAGCCCTTGCTACCTGGGACTGAGTGCCAAGGCTCTCTGAAAAGCTGTGTGCAAGGCATGTTTAGTTTATAGGGAATCAGAGTATTAAAACAAAACAAAAAAAGTATTTGGCTTGAGGAATGCCCTATAAACTATATGAAAGGAACACAATTATGCAATAAGTTCATCTTGGATCCACTTTAACTTAGGGCAGCTTAAACTGTACGTCCTATTTATTCCACTTGCACATGTCAACAAGCGAACACCAGGAATTGCACCTTTTTATTATGTAAACATACACGTGTATACTTAACCACTTTACCCCCATGCGTACAAATTTCTCCATCCCTTTTTCAATCCTTTCACCCCCAGGGACAGAGAAATCCGTACTTTCCACGCTCCCGCCGCTGCCTGCGCTCCCGCTCGCTCTATCGCGCACGCCCGCTCGTAAATACGCCGCCAGCCGCTCGCCCGGAGATCAATGAACAGGAAAATCCATTCCCGTTCGTTGATCTAAGCCCTGCAATGATCCGCTGCTTCTCCGCTAAGCAGCGCGATCGTTGTGAGGAAAAAAAAAAAAAAAACTTTCTCAGCCTCCTAGTACTTCCTGCAAGCGTCCGGAAGGACGCTTGCAGGTTGCATTAAACAAAAAGTTACTGTTGCCATCTTGTGGTGAAATAGTAAAACTACACCCTAAAGCATTTTTTACATACAAATAAATTAGTTTTACACTAAAAATTAACTCCTTACCTCCCACACTCCCCAATTTATTTATTTTTTTTGTAATTTAAAAAAAAAAAATTACAATTAAAAATAGTTACCTTAGGGACTGAACTTTTTAAATATTTATGTCAAGTGGGTATACCACTGTTACTTTATAAACTATGGGCTTGTAATTAGGGATGGACGCAAAAAAATATTGGCGCCAAACATTGTGATAGGGACATAATTTAAACGGTTTTATAACCAGGAGAAATGGGCAAATACATTTCATGGGTTTTAATTACAGTAGCATGCATTATTTGAAAACTATAAAGGCCGAAAACTGAAAAATAAATTTTTTCCTACATTTTTTCCTATTTTCCCATTAAAACACATTTAGAATAAAATAATTCTTGGCATAATGTCCTACCTAAAGAAAGCCTAATTGGTGGTGAAAAAAACAAGATATAGTTCATTTCATTGCGATAAGTAATAATAAAGTTAGACGAATGAATGGAAGGAGCGCTGAAAGGTGAGAATTGCTCTGGTGGTCAAGGGGTAAAACCCCTCAGTTGGGAAGTGGTCAAAACAGAGTTCAAAAGTGCCCACCACACTGAGTGTTAAAGAATTACATTTTTTTATATTAAATAATGCATTTACCTGTGACTAAAGAGACTTAAAACAACAAACATGGAAAATTAAGATACAGAGTACAAAGCGCTCTTTAATCTACAAAGCCAATTTGTACCTTTTCAGTCTACAGCAAATAAAAATAGGCACATATGAAAAATTTCACCATCTTTCAGCAAACTTTAACCACTTCACCACTGAGGGGTTTTACCCCCTGACCACCAGAGCAATTTTCACCTTTCAGCGCTCCTTCCACTCATTCGTCTATAACTTTATTATTACTTATCGCAATGAAATGAACTATATCTTGTTTTTTCCGCCACCAATTAGGCTTTCTTTAGGTGGGACATTATGCCAAGAATTATTTTATTCTAAATGTGTTTTAATGGGAAAATAGGAAGAATGTGGGAAAAAAATTAATTATTTTTCAGCTTTCGGCCATTGTAGTTTTTAAATAATGCATGCTACTGTAATTAAAACCCATGAGATGTATTTGCCCTTTTGTCCCGGTTACAAATAAAATAATATGTTTAAATTATGTCCCTATCACAATGTTTGGCGCCAATATTTTATTTGGAAATAAAGGTGCATTTTTTTCAGTTTTGCGACCATCCCTAATTACAAGCCCATAGTTTATAAAGTAACAGTGTTGTACCCTCCTGACATAAATATTTAAAAAGTTCAGTCCCTAAGGTAACTATGTATTTTTTTTTATTGTACATTTATTTTTTTTAATTACAAAAAAAAAAAAATTGGGAGTGTGGGAGGTAATGAGTTAATTTTTTTGTGTAAAAGTAATTTATTTGTATGTGAAAAATGTGTAGGGTGTAGTTTTACTATTTGGCCACAAGATGGCCACAGTAACTTTCTGTTTTAATGCGACCTCCAAGCGTCCTTCCGGAAGCTTGGAGGAAGTACTTGGAGGCTGGGTAAGTGTGTATCTTCTCACAATGATCGCGCTGCTCATCGGAGAGCAGCAGATCATTGCGGGGCTTAGACCAACGAACGGGAATGGATTTTCCCGTTCATTGATCTCCGGGCGAGCGGGCGGCGGCGTGTTTACTAGCGGCGGGCGGCGTGTTTACGTGCGGGAGCGCGGGCAGCGGCGGGAGTGCGCAAAGTACGGATTTCTCCGTCCCTGGGGGTTAAAGGATGGAAAAAGGGACGGAGAAATCCGTACGGGGCGGGGGTAGAGTGGTTAACAAAACTTCTTGATTCCAAGAACAAGACTATTTTTCTCTAACCCCTAATAGTGCATTAAACAGGGTACAAAAAAAAAAAAACATTCACTAACACAACAACAAAAAAGTAGAGTAGCTGTTTATACCGCAGACATTTGTAGAATCCCGATGAGGTCAGTATTCCACCCCTAGCCAATTTGCTGCACGTTGAAAGGTACTCAGAGTACATTTCTGATCGGGAGACAGAGTTGTCTGGGCTAACTTCAAAATGAGCACTCAGCCTGCAGAAGAGAGAGATGCAAAATGGTCCATGAAGTCTGGCAAGAAATGAATCTGCTCCAACACATGTTCAAAATTCTACTTAGAAAATGTATGTAGGAAACCGTAGGTTTTCCAACCGGATTGCTCACAATGCCACTCCTTGAATATTGTATCATTTAAAGGAAATGTAAGGCAAAAAAACCTGCCCCCCCTACTTACCGGGGGGGGGGGGGGGGGGGGCTGAATGGGGGATGTGGGTGCACTGTTACTGGGATGTGGCCTATTACTAGTGACATGCATGCTGTCCAATAGTCTTATTTGAGAGAAGAGCCTGGCTAATTGTGTTATTTGTACACAGACTCTTTAGAAATAGTCATGTAACATTTTAAAGTTTAATGGACAACAACTACTCTGCTTCTGAGTTCCTCAAACACTTCCTTTGTTCGAGCTATGATACACGTCCACAAGCGTTTAGTATGTGCGATCAGGCTCTGCTGGATTCCTACTCTTTAAATAGGGTCTCTCACATCTGATTGTCATCCCATTGACTGAAAACACCAGACTCTTTTTCCTTCAGGCACCATTTACTTCACCCTCTAAACCCTTCACCCCTCTAACTATTGGTCTGTGTCCGTTCTTTCCTTTTCATCTACTGCATGAACAACATGTTCTGTTGGACCTGGTTATAGCTCTCTATTTTCCTCTGATCAACTTCATTCTGGTTTAAACTCAGGGCATTACACAAAAAATGCCCCTACTAAACTCCATGCATTTTCTCTTTTTATTTTACATTAGCTGCTGTTGAAAAACACATTTATTGTATATGAAAAAACCGTGGCCCCTAAAAGGGGTAAAGACAATCAATGGGAGAGAGGAGTACCCCCCAAAAAAAAAAAAAAACTAAAACAGTTTAAATGATAAGATAGGAGAACCTATACACTACACTTTTTTAAAATAAAATAATGGTTAAGGTAAACTATTCTTACAATTTTAAACAGTTTTTAAAATGTTTCATTCCATCAGGGCTCCTCTTCCCTCCCATTGATTAAAATGGAATCATGGTTAGCCTGTGCTCTGCAATTGTACTAACATCTGCACAAGCGTAATAAGGAATGCATAGGGGTCTAAAATGAATAAAGGTATGCTGTATTACAGCAAAAACATAAAGCAAGACCAATTTTCTGTGCCACTTTGCGGTTTCCTGCTGTTGATGTTTACCATTAAAAGCACCCCTCTTAGTATGGCTCCTTCCTCATTTTTGCCACAGACCCCTTTTCCTCAAGCAAAACTAGGCAGGAAGCACTTTCATACAGTAACTGCAAAGACTGATATATACTGCCAGCGTATAAATGGAAGTAAATATTTTATATGTGCCACATTACAAACACAAATACATCCTCTACATTAATTTAATGTATAAATGTGCCACCACAATCTATTGAAAACCCAACCCCACCTCTCCAAATACAACCACACAACACATTAGCGTTCATTTTGTTTTCAGGATTAGCACTGTATGTGCAGTATGTCTGTGGAGTCTCTGTGTTACTTTCATGTCTACAATTATTCTGATCACCTCTTGCTGTGACAGGGAGAACTGTCTGTTTTGTGCCAACACAGATGTGCATGCCCACAGAGGAAGAATGAACTTTTAAGTAAGCATGACTTTTTTTCCTTGGACTTTTATTTCTTACCTATAAACAACCTGCTTACTTACTGACACACTGCCAAGTCAGTCTGAAGCCATGATTCATAATTGTCAGCAGGGAATCATGGCCGACAGAGGGATCAGTCCTCCCCTCTTCATATCTATGCAACTAAGATGTTTAATCCTGACTGGGCGAGCAGGCGGATAAAAGTCACTAAGGAAGCTGTTCTTTTCTTTTTTTATTTTCAAACAATGTTTTTAACAAAACATTTTTCATGTGCAAATTGTAAATACTTTTAAATGCATATACAACTGTCTCTGAACTATGTCTTTTAATAAACACATTGCTATACCACTGCTAAGGTACATAAGTTGCTGGGGGGGGGGATGGTCGCCCTTCCTGTTTTGTTGTGACTACAGTCTATTACTGCAAATGTAGGACTTGGCCAACAACGCAATGGCCAACAGAACTAACAACTGACACCAGTCATCAGGATGCAGCAGCAATGTTGCACGGGGTTTCTGGAGTGTGTTGCAGGACTTTGTGGGATAGTGTGCAGTGTGGGCAACACTTGAAGCCAAAGTGGCTGTAGTCTAGAGGATCATTGCAGTCTACCTGGATTGGGAAGGTGTACCCCCTTAATTGGAGGAGTATGCCAAGGACAGCACAGATTTGGTAAATTTGGGATAAGGGACTTTGTTACAATTTGTTGGCTTTGATTCATAAAGAGCAACTGTCGGGCGTAAAATCGAAAATCAATTCTTTATTTTTATCTGGTAAACAAGTAATAGGGGAACCAGAAGAGAAGCTGAAGGTTGGCACTACAGTGGCATAACATACGTTTCTCTGTGTGTAGAACATGCAGTGAATGGGAAAGAATTTCAAGCACACCTCTTCTCAAGAACCTCTTCAGCGTGCTCTAGCTATTGAGTATGAATGGAGGTAAATGAGGATGGAAGGAAAGCTGGCACTGCAGCAAGTGTTCAATTTATTGCTTCAGGTATCATAAAAGTGCAAATAGTACAACAGTGGTAAAAGCTGCAATTGATGGTGCACATACCAAGTGAGAGGAGGCGTTGATAGTGGTGGGAGCAGGGCACAGGATGCCTGACGGCCGTTTCGCGCCAAACAGCGCTTCTACGGAGGCTACCAATGTCTTATGGACCAAAATATGCTTTAGGCAGACATTACAAATGTATATTCATTTTGTAACTTAAATACAGTTATTTCATTAAAAAAAAAGAAAAAAACACAACGACCACAAATTAGATGTTGCATGATTTTGGTTTTGAAGAAATGGTTTACACATACCACTGACAACCAAACTTCTCACTGTCTATTTCTACTATTCCAGGTGGTACACCATGTGTTGGGGCAGGTCTGGAAGCTAGAAAAGGAAAAAAAATATAAATATAAAACTATAGATTACAACACTGAAAAGTTCACTACAAAAAAAGTTTTGGGCATATACTGTAATAGTTACCTGGAACAGGGCTTGGATTAACTGCTGGAGGCACATGTTCCACAGTTTGAGGGCGGATTTCTGATACTACTTGATGGTTGGAGCTTTGGTGCTCGATAAGTTTTACTGCTGTAAGTGCATCAGCGCCAAACATTTGTATGTCCATAGAAATAAGACACACCAGGGTATCTGAAATGATGAGCACAAATTGAAGACAGGCAATTCAGAATTAAAAGTACACGCCTATAAGCCTTGAATACCTAGAGTTTTGCTATAAAAAAAAAAAAAAACAGAAAACACCTACCCTGCTCTCGGTTTCATTCTTCACTGCTCAGCTTGTTTGATATCAGCCCTGATAAAATCCCTACTGAGCATTTAGTCTGTCTTTGCTGATATATATGGTAAAATACAGGAGGGTGCTTCGTCTATGGTTCACTTTTAAGAAATTAGCCTAAACCCCAGTTCTCACACTTTTCCCCCGCATGCAAACGTAGGGTAAATGGCGCAATCGTAACTAGTTGAAATTACTGCTTGCGCGTATGCATGATCGCGGTGGAAGCGCAGTGGAAATGGGCCCTTACAGTCCGAAGAGTCTCATATTCTGAAAAATATGGTATTTAAATGTTGACGTCTAAACTACATCTGCTTGAATGTGAAGACAAAACAAGTAATACAGTATAATCTTGTTACAGTAAACTCCAAGGGACCAACAAAAGTGGTTTATTATATCATAAATTGACCTAGAAATGACCCAGCATGCCCTGGTACATTCTCTTCTGCAAAGGGACAACTTTGTCATCCCCTTGGAGGTACAGTACAACAACTTGCACATTTGGAGGACTGCAAGGTTCAGTATACAGGCACTTCTCAAAAAATTAGCATATTGTGATAAAGTTCATTATTTTCTGTAATGTACTGATAAACATTAGACTTTCATATATTTTAGATTCATTACGCACAACTGAAGTAGTTCAAGCCTTTTATTGTTTTAATAGTGATGATTTTGGCATACAGCTCATGAAAACCCCAAATTCCTATCTCAAAAAATTAGCATATCATGAAAAGGTTCTCTTAACGAGCTATTAACCTAATCTGAATCAACTAACTCTTAACATCTGCAAAAGATTCCGAAGACTTTTAAAAACTCCCAGCCTGGTTCATTACTCAAAACCGTAATCATGGGTAAGACTGCCGACCTGACTGCTGTCCAGAAGGCCATCATTGACACCCTCAAGCAAGAGGGTAAGACACAGAAAGAAATTTCTGAACGAATAGTTCCCAGAGTGCTGTATCAAGGCACCTCAGTGGGAAGTGTGTGGGAAGGAAAAAAAGTGTGGCAGAAAACGCTGCACAATGAGAAGAGGTGACCGGACCCTGAGGAAGATTGTGGAGAAGGACTGATTCCAGACCTTGGGGGACCTGCGAAGCAGTGGACTGAGTCTGGAGTAGAAACCACCAGAGCCACAGTGTGCAGGAAATGCCGCATTTCCCAGGTCAAGCCACTTTTGAACCAGAAACAGCGCAGAAGCGCCTCACCTGGGCTACAGAGAAGCAGCACTGGACTCCATAGTTACATTGTATTACACAGGGCGACTTTTTCTGCTGAATGGAGCTGCTGACACTGGGGAAAGTGTCGCCCTGTGTAATACAAGTAACTATGGAAAGATGGATATCATTTTAAAGCTCTCTTTCTCCTCTTTCTGGCGACACCTAAATCATCGCCCTACGCCTTTTAGTTTTCTCTATTTTCGCGATTGAAATCGCGGCCGCAGCAATTTCAATCGCAAAAATAGCGAAAACTAAAAGGTGTAGTGCGGCGGTTTATATATCATTGGAAAGAGGAGAAAGAGAGCTTTAAAATGATATACATCTTTCCATAGTTTCTGCACTGCTCGGAGTCCCTTTAAGCTCATCCAGAGTGTTGGGTCTTGCGTCTCTCAACTTTCTCTTCACAATATCCCACAGGTTCTCTATGGTGTTGAGGTCAGGAGAGTTGGCAGGCCAATTGAGCACAGTAATACCATGGTCTGTAAACCATTTACCAGTGGTTTTGGCACTGTGAGCAGGTGCCAGGTCGTGCTGGAAAATGAAATCTTCATCTCCATAAAGCTTTTCAGCAGATGGAAGCACGAACCCACTTTTGAACCAGAAACAGCGGTAGAAGCCCCTGACCTGGGCTACAGAGGAGCAGCACTCGACTGTTGCTCAGTGGTCCAAAGTACTTTTTTCTGTCTGGAGGAAGACTGGGGAGAGGGAAATGCCAAAAGTCCAGTGTCAAGTACCCACAGTCAGTGATGGTCTGGGGTGCCATGTCAGCTGCTGGTGTTGGACCACTGTGTTTTATCAAGGGCAGGGTCAATGCAGCTAGCTATCAGGAGATTTTAGAAAAATCTGCTGGAAAGCTTTATGGAGATGAAGATTTCATTTTTCAGCACGACCTGGCACCTGCTCACAGTGCCAAAACCACTGGTAAATGGTTTACTGACCATGGTATTACTGTGCTCAATTGGCCTGCCAACTCTCCTGACCTGAACCCCATAGAGAATCTGTGGGATATTGTGAAGAGAAAGTTGAGAGACGCAAGACCCAACACTCTGGATGAGCTTAAGGCCACTATCGAAGCATCCTGGGCCTCCATAACACCTGAGCAGTGCCACAGGCTGATTGCCTCCTTGCCACGCCACATTGAAGCAGTCATTTGCCAAAGGATTCCCGACCAAGTATTGAGTGCACAACTGAACATAATTATTTGAAGGTTGGCCTTTTTTTTGTTTTAAAAACACTTCTTTTATTGGTAGGATGAAATATGCAAATTTTTTGAGATAGGAATTTTGGGTTTTCATGAGCTGTATGCCAAAATCATCAATATTAAAACAATAAAAGGCTTGAACTACTTTAGTTGTGTGCAATGCATCTAAAATATATGAAAGTCTAATGTTTATGAGTACATTACAGAAAATAATGAACTTTATCACAATATGCTAATTTTTTGAGACGGACCTGTACCTTAGGGCTGCATAGCCAGGCTGGACATATTGCTGGTACAGTATCCTGGGCTCCTTGAAAATTGCAGCCGTCACTGAATAGAGGCAGCCACTCACAATACCCGAACACAGTGAATCCAGCGCAGGATACTTGGGCGCAGCCAGCGTCACCATAGGCCTTAATAGGAATTACGGCTATAGCAGCGCACAGGGAGTAACTTCGGCGCCGTCAGAAGACGGAGCTGAAGTTACTTTTAAAAAACAATAATTCGGCCTCCAGCAATTGCTGGAAGCCAAATTATTTAACCACTTTACCCCCCGCGGTACAAATTTCTCCGTCCCTCCCCCCCCCCCCCCCCCCCTAAAAAAACCCAAGGGACGGAGAAATCCGTACCTCCCGCGCTACCGCCGCTCGTGCACGCCGCTGCCCGCTCGCCCGGAGATCAATGAACAGGAAAATCCATTCCCGTTCGTTGATCTAAGCCCCTAAAATGATCTGTGATTTTTCCAGCCTCGTACTGCTTCCTGTAAGCGTCCTTTCCAAATAAAATATTGGCGCCAAACATTGTGATAGGGACATAATTTTAAACTGTTTTATAACCGGGAGAAATGGGCAAATACATTTCATGGGTTTTAATTACAGTAGCATGCATTATTTAAAAACTATAATGGCCAAAAACTGAAAAATAATTTTTTCCAACTTTCCCATTAAAACACATTTAGAATAAAATAATTCTTGGCATAATGTCCCACCTAAAGAAAGCCTAATTGGTGGCGAAAAAAAACAAGATATAGTTAATTTCATTGCGATAAGTAATAATAAAGTTATAGACGAATGAATGGAAGGAGCGCTGAAAGGTGAAAATTGCTCTGGTGTTCAAGGGGTAAAACCCTTCAGTGGTGAAGTGGTCAATTCCCCCACTATCCATGGCGGCCTGGAGGGGGAATAGTATTTAAAGGATACCTGAACTGAAATGTGACATAATGAGATAGACGTGTATGTACAGTGCCTAGCACACAAATAAATTTCTTATCCGTGAGGGCCACACTGTAGTCACTTCCTGTCTGAGTCAGGACTGAGTCAGCCACTTGCATACCTTACATTTAACTCTTTCAGGCAGAGAAAGAAAAAAAGGAACACAGCATAGTTATTTTTGTGTTAGGCACTGTACATAAACATGTCTATCTCATTATGTCACATTTCAGTTTGGGTATCCTTTAACACAGCCAGGACTTGTGCAGTAGCCGGATCAGCCATATACCGGCTGTATCCTGCGCCCAAGTCTCCCGCACCGATTCCTCTCATACGCCCAATACCTTGGTGGGGGGACTTGCAGAATGTGTCCTACAAAACTTTCTGCTCACATTTAAGTAAATCATGAAGCCTCTCTTCAAAATGCAGCAAATCCTAGAAAGCCACTCACATCTGTAATGCAAGTGGCTCTGATACTTAGCTCTCTCCTCTCCACTCTCAGTTTTGTAACGACTAGGCCCGCTCTGATCTGCACTACAAATGAAAGTAGCCCAGACTGCACGCCACACGCTATCAGGAGCGCCATCACTAACAAGGGAAGTGATACCCAGGAGTGTGTACAATCCCGTGGGAGGACAGTGACAATACTTTTATCGATGATTGCAAAGTGAAAGTGGTAACACTGCATCCTCGTGTTTATGTTCACATTATTCCTCATTTTTCCCCAGGTTGCTCATTTGTACAGCACTGTGCATCCAGCGCCGGTGCCATTCTTGTCTTATAAAATGTTATTATCAGGCATCAACTAAATTGCAACCAGCCTGAAGAGAGCAACCAACCATGGGTTTTACAATGACATATGATGCATGCGCCGCCCACTGTTTACTATATGCAAAGTCAGCATCATGTAGGGGCCAAAAAAACATGTTTACTATAACAGAAGTTTTATTATATCAAGGTTTACTATACCAGGAGTTGCTCCCATAGACATAATGGAGATTGGCCAGGACTTGGAGAGGTAGTTTACTATACCCAAATGTTTACTATATCAAAGTTTATTATAACGAGATTATACTGTACTCCTTTCCTATTACATTGGCTACACATGTTGGACTGCAGTTACCACTGTGTCTTAAATGGATGCCTTGCAGTTTCTGTAGTAGAAAAAGCATTGCAATAGCAATTTTTGTTTTGAAAGTCTTCTTTGTTGGGCTGTGGTCACATGACTGTGCTTCAGGAAACCGCCCAAGATGCATGGTGGGAGCGAAATCCAGTAACAGCTCAAGATCTTTACATCATCTGACTTGGCAGTTTCTTTAGGCATAATCATGTGATCACACAACCAAGAAAATGAAAGCATTGTTTTTTGTTTTTGTTTTTGTTTTACTTACTTTTCAAGCAGTACCAATTTTATGCTAAAGGGAGGATTGTTTTAAGACAGTGTCAATCTCAAATACAAGGTGGGCCGAAATTGAACAATGGGACCAAGTCGTGGGCCAACCATAAGGTCTAGTGGTCACCTCCCTCCCTTATTAAGTCCCCTGGTGTCTAATGACCTCCTCCCTCCCCTATAAAACTCCCTGGGGTCTATGGGCTGCCTCCCTCCCCTATTAAGTTCCCTGATGTCTAGTGGCCCTCCTCCCTCCCCTATACAGTTCTCTGATGTCTAGTGACACCCTCCCTCCCTATACAGTTCCCTGGTGTCTATTGCTCTTCCACTCCCTACCCCATATGGCTTCCCTGGTGATGTAAGGTGTCACCGCCAATGTAGCTTCACTGGTGGTCAAGAGTGGGCCAAACAAAGTAAAGTAGGGAACCCACTTGCGGGCCAAATGTGATGGCTCTTCGGACCAGATTTTGCTCTTGGCAGTTTGACATGTACTATTATTTAAGACAATATAGAGTTACTACATTTTCCCTTTCAGGTGCGACTGCAAGCAATATTAACAATTCAGTAAAACAAATGCATCTAGGCAAACAAGCTATAAACAATTTCAAATTGTGATCATTTTTCAGTTGCTGTAATGGGAAAGCCTAAAATTTTCATCACTCTGAATTAAATAAATCACTTTCAAAGTGATCAAATGTTTGTTTTAGATATTTATTTGTGAGAAATCATAAACTGACCACACAAAACAATTACTTTCAAAGCTATCGATATGCTATAAACATTAGTCAACAAATAATTACATACATTATTTTAGCTCAGCTTTTTACAGCTGTTAAAACATTTAAAGAGTACTTGAGGCCAATAAACAGGCCCTGTCTAAATTATGTTGTTGGCTTAAATACTCACCAGTCCTGCCCTCTTCCCTCCAGGTAGGTGATCGCTCTGCCTTCCATTCGGATTTGGGACACAACATTTTTTACTGAACACTGAGACTCTGGCCACACCCACCTGCATGGCCACGGCCCGCCTCCAGCTTGGCAGCCGTGGCCTGATCGGTGGCTGCCGAGTTGGGGGCAGGCTGTAGCCATGCAGGCAGAGTTGCATCTCCTGTACCCAGATAACATTGGTTCAGGTATGTATTTAGCTCCGCGACACCCTCCATACATCCATCCTTATTCGGAGGCTCTGTAATTTTGGCTACAAGTACGCTTTTTAAGTGTACAGAAAAGCAACTTATGCACAATATGTAAAGTATTTCTCACCTATGCTCCTTTCTACATTTGCTATTTTCACACAGGCCACTTCTCCCAGTTCTGTAAGCATGTAGAGCACCTCAAGAGTAGAGATAACAAGCAACACATCCGGCAGTGAAAGATGACATATGATTTCCTTATAGCTGTCTTGATCCACATACTCACAAATAAGAACACCATTATCTTCAGCTTTACATAAGTTTCCCAAGATTTCCATCCCTGATAAATTAAACATGGTAAAACAGAGTGAAGATCAGGTAACAATGAGAGAAATTTCTTTTTTTTTTCCCTAGCAATTCAGCAAAACACTTACCCCTCATTTTTAAGAACCTGTCCCTTGACATTAGACATTTTGTAATAGTGTGAAACATTAGGTGAGTGGTTTTGAAGTCAACAGGATCTAGCTGAAGCTGCAGCAGAGAGATCAAGATGTTACACTTACATAAAATAAAAGACCAAAATGGCAATAGCTGACAAAAGGAAAAGTAGGAGCAAATAAGAGCAAAGTGAACATTGGTACTTGCTGATAACCACCTCTGTAAGCAAAGTGCCTCCAAACTCAAACCACATTTTACAAAGATGGAGCAACCTCTCTTTACCTAAGCAATGTTAATTTTTCACTCCATGTAACTCTACATAGATCCAAAAAAGGGATACGTGGCCTTTCCTTTTTACATTGGGATCAAACTGGCCTAGTCTTTTTTGTTTCTAAGGCTAGGCATCTTTTCCACAGCTGCTATACAGTCAATGCCCCAATCCTGTCCCAAGTCCCAAACGTGGTACATAAATGATAAGCATAGTCTGCCAGGCTGTAGGGGTTACAATTTCTGCTTGATTAATACACTTTGTTGCTCTCGCAGGAGTCACAAAGAAAAGTGTGGGAATCTCTCTTAAAACTTCCAAGAGTGAGGACAGGTTATTTTTTTTTTCTTTTAGATTAAATATTAATTAGTGAGCATAAATCTCAAAAGGGGCAAAGACAGCATTCACAAATTGAGAACAGTTCTTAAAGCGGATCCGAGATGAAAAACTAACTATAACAAGTAACTTGTCTATATATCTTAGCTAAAGTTTAGATAGTTTACACAGCAAATCTAGCTGCAAACAGCTTTAATAGACTAAGAATATTTCTTCCTGTGATACAATGACAGCAGCCATGTTGTTTGTAAACATTACACAGAGGCAGGCTTATCTGCATCTTGAGCATAGAAAACTAATCCCCCATCCTCCCCTCTGCCTCTGAAATCTCTGGCTAGTAATACCTCCCCCTCCTCCTGCACAGACTGAGCTCCCATGAGCCCTTGCTACTGTCTGAAAGTGCCTTGGCTCTCTAAAAACCTGTGGGAGTGGTTTATTTAGTTTATAGGGAATTAGAGCATTAAAAGAAAAACAAAAAAGTATTTGGCTTGAGGAATGCCCTATAAACAATAGGAAAGGAACTAAATTATGCAATGAGTAAAAGTTTATCTCGGATCCACTTTAAGCTCTTATCGCACACTAAACCTGAGAATAAGTACCGTTTATTACGGCGTATAAGACGACTCCCCAACTTTCCAGCTAAAATATAAAGTTTGGGATATACTCGCTGTATAAGACTACCCCTCTTCCAACACACACCAAATAAAAATGTTAAAAAAATCATATACTGGTGCCGTACTGTATGTGGTACCAAGTATATAACACTATACAGGGGATTGACTGGTTGGATTGGTTAACTCTCCCTCTCTCCCTAAGCAGATTGGTCAGCTCTCCCTGTTTATCAGAGCGGTATGGAAGAATAGACGGCACTGTGCCCATTAAACACGCCTCTTTCACCCTTCTGGCTCGCCCTTGTATCCTATTTACCCCCTTCTCTGCCTCTCAGATCTCACAAGCGCACCTGCGCCGCTTCACTACAGTTCTCAGCAGCAAGATCTGAGAGGCAGAAACAGAATAGGGTGTATCACCCGGCATCAATGACACCCGGCGTATAAGACAACCCCCAAGTTTTCAGATGACTTTCAAGGGTTAAAAAGTCTTACACGCCAGAACATACAGTATTTGGCTGTAAAGATTTTATTGCAGGTATATGTAGGTATATATGTATTGACCTCACGGTGTAGCGGGATATCCTCTTTCTACAAATTGCCTGATCATAGATTTCCTGCTCCTGTATGGATGGTCGTTTGCATGAAGCTTTCTTTCTATGTGTCCAAAGATGTCACAATAAAAATTGGACTTTTAATCGACCTCATGGTGTAGCAGGATATCCTCTTTACAAAGTTAAGCTTTTTGCACACTTAAGGCCTCAATTCACTAAGCTTTATCAAACACTTTATCAAACGTTTGATAATTTACCTCGTGGGTAAAATCTAATTTTGAATTCACTAAGGTGTTATATATTTATCGAATGTTTTATCAATAAAACGTTCAAGAAATATATAACACCTTAGTGAATTCAAAATTTGATTTTACCCATGAGGTAAATTATCAAACGTTTGATAAAGTGTTTGATAAAGCTTAGTGAATTGAGGCCATAGTCTGAGAATAAGTATTTGGCTGTAAAGGTGTTATTGCATATAAAGTAGAATCTTGTTATAGTAAACTGGATATAGTAAACTCAGTCCTCAGGTCCCAGCAAATGCATCTGTATAAATATACAATGTATGACCAATTCTGATATAGTAAACTTCTAAAATAGTAAACTACTTTTTCTAGTCCCTTAGAGTTTACTATAAAGGGATTCTACTGTATATGTATATATTGTAGGCACTAAAATATTTAGGGTCACAAAAAATTATTTCACACCCCTGACAAAAGGTGTGGCACTTAATACTTCTTTCCCACATGCCCACCACAAACTCAGACATGATTTCATGTGGTTCATTTCCAACAAGGTAGGCAGAATTCTGTAGTAATTTGGATATGCAAGATACATACATTATCCCAAAGTACTGTAAGTTTTGGTCAAAAGTCCTGGCACTGACACACATAAGGAGTGGTCTATGACTGCTCAACGAGGAACTTTACTGAACATAATTAATAAATTTGCTTCATATTAATTTATAATTTAGTCAAGGTCTGCCTGTTGTAAAATCTTTCCCGAACCGGATTTACATTCATTAATTTATCACACATGGTGAGATCTTTACTGCTGGCAAGGTCCACCACTGTAGAACGTTTGTTTGCTGTGGAGTGAGCAGAACCAAAACCATGTTTCTCATGGTGCACTGGGAGGAGAAGGTTTCATGACGTCATAGCCGAAGCTAAGCATCACTAAGACGGTGGGGGTAAAATACCAATATACAGCGATATATGACTAAAAGAAGTGTATCTGATGCTAAAACCAAGATTCATAACGTAAAAGTGGGTTTCCTGAATGAGTTGCTACATTCTACTATGGGTCACTGTGGTGCCTCTTTAAGAGACGTGACAAACTCCATTAACCTTCCCAGCGTTCAATTTCCCCAGGATTTCTGTGCAAACAGTGATAACATTTATTTTTAAAACTTTTTTTTTCCTGTAACTTGCCAAAATGTGTCAAGCAATGGTCTAGTATACAGTGCAGGAGAGTATTGATGTGTATGCATGTTTATACTGTTCACAGCATGTTTTTTTGAACGGACATTTCTGTCCATACCGCTAGGGAGGTTAAAGCATCCTAATCCATGGTTCATTTCTAAGGAGTCTCTAGGAAAGACCAAGTCATTTAACTCTTTGTTCCACATGAAAACTTGTATTATTGTTAGGAAACATTGTATATGGTAGGTAATTAGCACATTTACGTAGCTAGGAAACATAAAGGAGAAATGTCAGAGCACAATAAAATTACATTTTCGGGGAAGTTAAAGCGGAACTGTAGATTCAAATTAAACACATTGTTTCACTTACCTGGGGCTTCTGCAAGCCCCCAGCAGCTGTCCTGTCCCGCGCCGAGTCTCCATTCCCCCGCCGCCCCTCCGTTCTGTACCTCGACTTGTAAGTCGAGGCCAGCGCAGCCCTGCCAAGTGTATCATTTCTTTGCAGAAGAGGGAAACCGAGAGCCCAATATAGTGTAGCAAGTACTGCAAAAATGGATATATGTAAAGAGTACAATATATACTCACAAGACAGGGTTAAATCCAGGCAATTAACCTCCCTGGCGGTTAATTTTTTTTGCCAAATTGGCAAAAAAACTTTTTTTTTTAATTTTTTTTTTTTGTTTCATGTAAAGCTACCAGAGTGGTAGCTACATGAACCACCACTAGAGGGCGCATGTGTCCCTCTAGTGCGATCGTCGCCGGCATCTATAGCAAACAGGGGACCGCGTGTACAACGCGTTCCCCTGTTTGGCTTCTCCTGTCGCCATGGCGACGATCGGGATGACGTCATGGACGTCAGCCGACGTCCTGACGTCAGACACCTCCGATCCAGCCCATAGCGCTGCCCGGAACTCATTGGTCCGGGCAGCGCAGGGCTCTGGCGGGGGGGGGGGCCTCTTTCGCCGCTGCGTGCGGCCGATCGCCGCAGAGCGGCGGCGATCAAGCTGTGCGCGCGGCTAGCAAAGTGCTGGCTGCGCGCACAGCAATTTACAGAATAAAAATCGCCCCACCAGGGGCTGAGATCTCCCCGTGCGCGGCATAGCCCCCGCCAGGGAGGTTAAGGTATAGGCAGGTGAGGAGATTATCCTGTTCCCACTCAGGAATAGGAAGTCGCTCTCTGTAGACTGGAAAAAGGGGGTATCCCCCTCCACCAAGGGTGGATAATTAATATTATGTAGAAAGAACAGAGGCGCCAGCAGGATAAAATCAGGTAATAAAACGTTTAAAAGTGCTTTGGAGGCAGCGGTGGACTTGCCTCCTGTAAACAGACACTATAAACTATCAGTTCAAATCCAAATAAATGTTATTGGCATACTCCAAGGTGGTCACAGCGCGTTTCACAGGTGTAAACCTGCTTCCTCAGGCAACGTGACCTGATTTTATCCTGCTGGTGCCTCTGTTCTTTCTACATAGTATACTTTCTTTGCGTTCCCCTCTGCAATAGCGGGGAACGCGAAGAAAGCATACGCGTGGCCAGAGCCACGCAGGCCCAGTGGCGAAACCGAAAGTAGCTGGAGGCGGGAGAACGGAGGCTCGTCGAGGAGCGGCGCGGGACAGGACGGCTGCTGGGGGGCTTGGGGAAGCCCCAGGTAAGTGAAACAACATGTTTAATTTGAATCTACAGTTCCACTTTAACTGCATAAGTATAACTTATTATAAAATGGCAAATCAGTATTCTGTTCCTTACCTCTGCTGCAATATTTCCCAATGTATCAAGACCCAATTGTCGCAGAGAAATAAAGTGACTATGAGCAGACAGTAACAAGAAACGAAGACAAGTCCGATTAGCTGCCAAAAGTTTTACATTGCTTTCCTCGAATGAAAGATTTCGCAAAATAACTGCTATTTGGAGAACACGCTGTCCTTCAATATCATTTATGCCCAGTTTCCGAGGAGGGTGAAATACTGAGTCCCACAAAGACTCCGGAGATGTACCTTCTACAAATAAAAAACAAACAAAAACAATATATGTATATACTGAATCAATAGCTCAGATACACATTAGCAGTCAGCTTTTCATAAAGATATATCATAAATAATCAGATCCACCCCCCCTCACCCCCAACAAATAGAGACACATTAAAAATGTCATTTTTATACTAAAATCCAGAGCTTGGTGCAGGAAATGTGGAGAATTATCTGCAAAAGTCTCACCATCTGCTAGAAGAGTTAGTCCTCCCAGGATAGACATGACAAGACCAGGAGAATTGCAAGAGAGCCATGGAATAGGTGAGTTAGCTACCAGAAATTTTCCCTCGCTCCCTAGGCCAAGCTCAGCATGGGCAATGGGGAACTGAAGCACCCCATGAGAGAAATGTATGTTTGTGCTAACAATGGAACACTGCAGATTAGGGCTAAAAGGGTGGGACGTTAAAGTGGACATGAACTCAGAACTTCCCCTCTGCTCTAAAAGATAAGCATTAGCATAACAACATTTAAAGAAAAACATTTGTTACATCTAATACAAATTCTGCAACAAATCTGCAGGGTGTCTACTTCCTGCTTTCATGGAAGCAGACAAAGGGTTAACATTCTGTTTACACAAATAAGCAGTTGACACAGCTGAGAGATCAAATTACACTTGTGATTAGTTACAAATGAGGAGGAATTAGACAGGTTAAATTCTCTAAACACATACAGGGCGGATTTCTCTAGGTTTCCCTGCTGTCCAGTGCAAGAGTTCAGGTCCACTTTAATGTTGGTGTGGGTGGGCAGTAAAGAGCAACAACTGTTACACCTAAATAAGAACATACTATGGGTAAGATCAGGACAGTGATTTTTTTTTTCCTGGTTGAACTTGGCGGACGGATGTATTTTTTCAAGAAAACAAACTATATATGCTAGTCTTGGGATGTGGGAGGCATCAGATATCTATGTGGTGTCTTAACGCGGAATGAAACCCAGCATTTCTTCTTTGCTCTAAAAGATTATTTATAGCATTTATATGCTACCACCATTTCTTTTTACTAGAACAGCATCCAATTAGTTAAACACGGGAGATACAAGCTCAGTGCAGAGAAAGCTGGACGCATCAGAACTGGAGATAATGTGATCTTGTGCTTACTTAATTGTATCACGTGAGGCATGTGACACATTCTCTGACTGTGCAGACTCTCCTGAACACAGACAGACAATCAGAAAGCATTTCTGCCTTCAATACAAGATGAATAAAAACAGTTATGTATAAAATGCAAAGGCAGCTCTCAGAGCAAAAAAACACGTACTTTGGGAACTTGTAATTCCTAAATGAATAATAATACTTACACACAAAAGCAAATATGTTAACCGCATGGCATATAAAAAAGTAGGAAAACATGTTTTTATTGATTATGTCAGGGTTTTATACCGCTTTAAGGTGCCCATCAACAGTACAATTTTTTTGACCAAATGCGATCTTTCGATGCGATTTACGAAAATTAGCCATTTATGAAGGCAATTGATTAGGAACAATTCTTTGGTCGATTGCTAAATCGGATAAAATCGATCTGAAAGTTAGATTTTATGATCAAATTTGAAGAAACAATCATTCAGTAAATGTGAACAATGGATAATTGCCTTCCAATTCGTTACAAACCTTCAAATTGCATCACAAGATCGCATATAGTGAAAAATTGTACAGTTATTGGGCACCTTTAAACAGATGACTGGGGGATGGGAAGTAACAGGCTTTTTCTGTCAGTTTATATTACAGTAGGTTTATCAGTGTCTGAAAATAAACTGAGGTAGTTAGGTTTTACTTCAGACAGGTCTGTTTTTAAGGACAAACAGCATAGCTGGAGCCACACCAGAGAGCTTTTTCAGACCGTTTTCATGGGGAAAAAAAAAAAAACAAAACACTCCCATTGACTTGCACTTGACTTAAAAAAACAAAAATGCAACTGTGGCAATTTTGCCGCGATTTTAATACAGGTCAATGGAAGCATTAAAGAAAAAAATGACCCGAAAAACACTCTCCGGTGTGACAGGCTAAGTGATGTTTTTGTGTGACCATTTTTGTGAAGCTTCCAAGTTTTCTTCAAAGTTTATGCGGCGACGAGAAACACAGACCCTAGAGCCCATTTTTAAACGGGCTTGGGTCTGCAAGTGTCAAAAGAAAACCTCAACTTCAACTAAATAGAATGCACAGTTCTGTTCAAAACTGACAACCCACCTTGAGATCTACTTTTGTCATATATGAGGTCACGTACTTCATTGTCATCTACAATATCCTTCCAAAACTGAAAAGAAAGAAAACGTTAAAACAATTTAAACAGATGGTTAATTCTAAAAGAAGGAGATGTGAAAAATGTGTAAAAAAAAAAAGAGAGAACAATTATTGTATTAAATAATTAGAGTAGCCCATAATATCGAATGGGATCTCTGCCTCAACCCTGGACTGAATGCATTTTCTTAAAGAGACACTAACCAAAATTGCATATAGTTTTCTACCATCCTACAAGTTCCAAAACCTATTCTAATGTGCTCTGGCTTACTGCAGCACTTTATACTATCACCATCTCTGTAATAAATCAGCTTATCTCTCCCCTGTCTGACTTGTCGCCCTGTGTCTGGAAGGCTGCCAAGTTCTTCAGTGTTGTGGTTCTGCTATGCACGCCCCCCTCCAGGCCCCTCTATGCACACTGCCTGTGTGTTATTTAGATTAGGGCAGCTTCTCTCTCCTCTCTTATCTTTTACAAGCTGGATAAATTGTCCTCTGAGCTGGCTGGGCTTTCACATACTGAAGAATTACAGACACAGGCAGAGTTATTTGCAGGAAGAAACGATCAGCCTGTCACTTCAGTGCATGTGAGCTGCAGGAGGAAAAAAAAACAAACACAAAAATGATCTCTTGAGATTCAAAAGGAAGGCTGTATACAGCCTGCTTGTGTATGGATGTATTTTCTATGTGTGGACATACTGTACATCAACCTACTTCCTGTTTTGGTGGCCATTTTATTTGTTTATAAACAAACGTTTAAAAACTGTTTTTAACCACTTTTAACCACCCTGGCGTTCTGATTAAATCGCCAGGGTGGCTGCGGGAGGGTTTTTTTTTAATAAAAAAAAAACGATTTCATGCAGCCAACTGAAAGTTGGCTGCATGAAAGCCCACTAGAGGGCGCTCCGGAGGCGATCTTCTGATCGCCTCCGGCGGCAAGAAATAACACGGAAGGCCGCAATGAGCGGCCCTCCGTGTTTCGCTTCCCTCGTCGCCATGGCGACGAGCGGAGTGACGTCATGGACGTCAGCCGACGTCCTGACGTCTGCCGCCTCAGATCCAGCCCTTAGCGCTGGCCGGAACTGTTTGTTCCGGCTACGCTGGGCTCGGGCGGCTGGGGGGACCCTCTTTCGCCGCTGCACGCGGCGGATCGCCGCGCTGCAGCGGCGATCAGGCAGCACACGCGGCTGGCAAAGTGCCGGCTGAGTGTGCTGCACTTTATTTGGTGAAAATCGGCCCAGCAGGGCCTGAGCGGCAGCCTCTGGCGGTGTTGGACGAGCTGAGCTCGTCCAGACCGCTCAGCAGGTTAATGCGGCGGGGAGCAGCGAAATTGTGACAGAGGGGAATAGGAGATGTTCCCTAACGCACTGGTATGTTTACTTTTGTGCGATTTTAACAATACAATCCTTTAAAGGACATTTAAAGTGAGAAGAAAATGGAGGCTGCCATATTTATTTCCTTCTAAACAATACCAGTTGCCTGCCAGCCCTGCTGATCTATTTGGCTGTAGTGCCTGAACCACACCAGAAACAAGCATGCAGTAATCTTGTCAGATCTGACAAGGTCAGAAACACCCTATTTGCTGTATGCTTGTTCAGATTCTACGACTAAAAGTATTAGAGGTACCAGGCAACTGGTACTGCTTAGAAGGACAAATATGGCAGCCTCTATAACCCTCTTGCTCCAGTTGACCTTAAAAATTGGTATGACTAAAATACATTGTCGATGTAAATTGTCACAGTCAGTGTATATTATAGAGTAACCATTTAGGGTCTGCAAAATATTTTTAATCCATAAGTTTAATTAAAGTTTTACTAAAAAAAATACAAATTCATTATTCATATTCAGACTACCATTAACAAAAACAAAACCATTCCAAAACCATCATCATTAATACCATTAGCAAAAGTTAGCAGTCCTACCAGCAAGGCATTTTGCAAAACCCATTAATTTAGTTGTTGGAGGGTGGAATAATGATTAATATTGATTAAACATCTCCAGTACACAATGCAATGGATGGGGAAAAGTGGCAGTACGCAGTATGCATGCGTTGACACATACAGTGAAGCATACAGTTAATGAAAGTATGCTTCACAGCAGCTGTAAATGCACATTGTCTAGTACTGCATTGATGCCTCGCATTATGCCAACAGATTCCATTACATCACACTATAACGCACCAATGTGACTGCACTATTACAATAATTGCATCGCGTTAGCAATGCTATTATATTGCTCGATGCATCGCCCCAGTGTGACCGTAGCCTAACACTTTAGCCAGCAAAAAGGAGATCATCTAAAAACTGATAAAAGTCAGCAGGGATATAATGGAATATATGAGAGTGACAAAGGTGGGTAAAAGCTTGTGGCATTTGGCTGCTCTAAGACTATAAACCTAAATCAATGATGTGCTTAAATGTCTACAAGCTTGAAATGTCTGAGAGACGAATTACTCACATATATATCCAAGTTCAATTTGCTGTAATTTGCGATACCTCTACAGCGTTCAAAAGTGTAGGTCACTTTAGCCACTAAATAGCTATGGGTGTATCCGGCTAGACCGGAGTCATTAATAATGCACATCTTAATAAAAGGCAGTTACAATTATTAAATGGGCTACTTGAATCACTAAATCAAATAAGCGTGCAGAGATTTCAGCCATATAGTTAACAGCAACTTAAAAGGATTGATTATATTTATGAAAACTGAAGATTCATGCCTGTGCATAGTAGCTGGCCTGGAATGCTACAAAACACTCTAGAGGTTATGGAATGAATAGCTGTGCCACTACAGAGTTCACCAGTGGAAAAATATATGCAATTGTTACTCATAGCAACTAGACGCTTCAACTTTTTAGCAACTAGATCATTTTTACTAGTGCCATTGGGGTCCCTGATCACTAGTGGCACAGCCCAAATAGCAAGTTTTACAATTGTGCAAAAATGTTGTTTGGGTTATGCCAAAGCCAAACAAAAACACTAAGGCCCCGTTCACATCAAACACGGATGGCCGTGCGTTCAGAACGCAACGCATCTGAACGCACGCCATCCGTGTATGTATGCGTTGCGTGGCTGATCCTATTTACTGAAAGTGAATGGGTCAGCCGCACGTTTTGGGAACGGAACGCATGCAGTGTGAACATCAGACAGTGCAGTCTATGCACTGTCTGATGTCGTGCGTGTCTGCCTCCTGCACGCGTTGCCGAAATCCAGATGGCAACGCGTGCAGTGTGAATGTCCCCTAAATATGTCCACACAATTGAAGAAAAGTGACAGACAAAACTTGTTTACATGGAAAAAAGGGTGCAGGATATTGCCACTAGTAGAATATGGTAAAATTACCAATGTTCTACAACTTAGTTCACATAGTAAAATATAGGCAATCTTTACCGATATTTTACTATGACATAACTTAAACCTACTCTCAGAGAACTCTCCCGATGCCCAACCCTTAACCACCCTTCCCCCAGTGGTGCCTAATCCTTAACCACACTGGAGAGCCTAACCTTAACCCCTAAGCCCCCTCGCACACACACACTCCTAACACACACTAAAAAACCTGTGCCACAAAACCACGATTACCTACAATAAGTGGAATTTTGGGCGCCTGATAAAATAGTGTGTGCTGGGGCTACACGCTATGCAAATTGCGGCTTCTCATCCCATTTTTATGGTTGCGATTTGCATATCAGGTAGGCCCAGCCCCTACAATTTTAATCGGGTGCCCAAATTTCCACCTGTTGCTGCTAATCACAGCTTTTATCATTGCCGCTATGGTGGCTCCCTTTTTTCCTGCTTTACAAAACTTTCCTATAAAGGAGGCTTCTAAAAAAAAAATAAAAAAAAAAATCATACAGTATATACAGAAAAAAGGGTTTATGACCGAATTCCTTGCAAGTCTGAATTTACAATAATTAAAATATTGCTCTTGAAATTATAAGCACTTACGAGATACAATTCATGTATTTGTCAGTATACATGCTATGCACAGCATAACCTAATATTTTTTTACATGCATGGTACATGGGTACTAGTGGAGACAGATGCATTACCTGTACAAAATCCCTGTCTGTTTTTTCCTTCCATTCATCACCAAACACAACAGAAAAAGATCCCAGAGCTGTTGGTTGGAAACCAGACACGTTAAGAATGATTACATATAAATCAAAAAACGTATAACTCTTTTGTAAGACAGTATGTAAAAAATATAATTAACCTCTTGGCAACCCCCAAGGTGTAGACCATAGATTTTTGTTAGTTTGTGAACCACAATTAAAGAAAAATTTACCGGCAACTTTCCATAGGTTTGCCAAAACCATGAATCAGTGTTGTACAGGTCTTTTTTTTATATTTAAAGTAATTGAAAAATAAAAAATTTCCAAAAACAACAGTAAGCCCAGATATCAACGTTTCTCTAACTGTGGTGATAAGTATTCTTTTTGGAGTACAGATATCTTATAATCAAAAAAAAAAAAAAAAATAGTAGAGGAGAATTCCAAATGAAGAAAAAGCAAATGGTGTGCTGATACAAAGGGTTTAAGTAAAGTAGGAAAAACAAGAGAAAAAGGTACCCCTATGAGTGGTCCGCACTACCATATGATGAATGAAAAATAAATCTTTGTTATAAGACTATCAAATAAAGTTTACATGGGGGTTAAAAGCAATTTTAAGCCGCATCTACACGCGTAGATGCGGCCACGATGTGGCTTATCAATCGAGCCGGCTCGATTGATGAGATCCGACAGGAGGGATCTTGCTTCCGCCGATTCCCTGCTCGCTCCCCGCGAGAGGACAATGGCAGGGAATCGAGAGGAAGATAAGCGGCGCTGGCGGGGACGAGCAGGGAATCGAATCCGGCGGGGACGTGGAAGAGGTGATCCGGCGGCTAATCGAGCCGCCGGATCGCTACAACATCTCCCCCGTGTAGACGGGGCTAGAATCAAAACCCCTTTCATAACTACTACTCCTGAAAATCATGACAGTACACAAACACTAGTATACAAATGCCCAGAAACATTCAGATCACTAGTACACTAGAGGAATGAGTACTGTATATATAACAGTGGTCCTTAAACTAAGGCCCGCGGGCCGAATGTGGCCCCTGAGGCTTTTTCACCGGCCCCCTACATACAAAATGTATTTGTATGTAAAATGTACAAGATGCGGTGAGCTACATCTTTAAATATTGGTGGTCAGCATATAGAATGAAGCCAGAAAGCAGTAATACACTGGTTTCCAATCAAATTCCACATCAGGTGACACTGCTGTCTAATTGGACTGCAGGTTGTCACCTGGGTATGCTTCATTGTCTGGCCCGCAAAGACTTCTACATTTTAAGTATACTCCGGCCCCCCAGCAGTCTGATGTATGTTGACCCGGCCCTCGACCCAAAACGTTTGGGGACCCCTGGTATATAGTATCCAATAATTTGCTAATGTACCAGAAAATTATAAACTAGGCACATACAAAGGCCTCAATTCACTAAGCTTCTCTCCTGTCTTTTATAATGTTTCTCTAGTTATCACCATGGTGACGAGGCATGTAGTACTCAGGAAACATTTTACCTCAGGCAAACCTAAAGTTAACTCTTCTAAGTTAACTCTTCAATCCTTAAAATAATTCCAGAGTTAAAGACAGGTTGTTAATTAACTGCGTGTGAAAATAACTACAGAGGAGGTAACTTAAAGTGAACCGAGCACCTTTTTTATCATTCAGGACATTTCTATAGCACATGAAAAATGCATGCCGACGATCTGTTTCATTATTAAAATAAACTTTCATTTTACCTTGTTGTTTACATTCAAAGTAGATTAATTACCCTGTTTCAGCAGGGCTGCCCGGCCGTCCCCGGCCGCAGAGCTTTCAGGTTCCTAATTGTTTTATTGGGCTAATTACCAAGAGGTAAACAATGCTATTAGACAACAAAGGGGGTTAGTAATTAGGACTGTTTCTTCAAAGACCTAGTTTGTGTCAACGTGTCAAGATAGCATCTCTGACTTCTGTAAATAAGGAATGTGAGAAGGGGAGGGGGGAACATGGCAGCTTCTATGCCAGGAGAGATTCCATTGAAAGAGAATGTGCTCAGTTCCCTTTAAGGAATGAAGAGATAAGATAACTCTCTCACTGTGTGGAGGTAAGTTTTCTCTTGCCTTATCTCCAGCATGATCTTAGTGAATTGAGGCCAATGTGCAAAATGCTAAATCTATATGAGGAAGTATACACTAAGTAATAAAAACAAATGGTCATCTATAATGAAAAAAAATACCATTTCCCCAAAATGAAGCCCTACCCTGAAAACAAACCCTAGCACATCTTTTGGAGCAAAAATCAAAACAATACATTGTCTTAAGGTGGCCACTAACGATACATTATGCCAAACAATTGTTTATAAACGATTCTATATATGAATTATCGGAAATTATCTTTTGGGAACACTAGTGGAGAAAAAAAAAACTCTCATAACCAATCCAATCTGATTAACCTCCTTAGCGGTATGCCCGACACTGTGTCGGGCATACCGCCGGCTGTCCCTAGCAGTATAATTTTAAGCAATCGCATACCTGTAATAGCTTCAGCTAGCACTAGGCTAGCTAGTAGTGGTGGCCGGCACCCCCGATTACTTCTGATCCCCCCGATCGCCCGCTAAATACATTACCCCCCTGGATACAGCGATCGCGCAGCCTCCTTGCACATCTCCGGTCCTCTCTATGGGGAGGATCGGGTCTGCACATGACGTAGCGGATTTCATGTTTGATCCTCCCCATAGAGAAGAGCGGAGCTGTCCGGGGAGGCTGCGCCGAACACTGGATCCAGGCTGGGTAATGTATTTAGCGGGCGATCGGGGGGATCAGAAGTAATCAGGGGGATGCCGGCCACCACTACTAGCTAGCCTAGTGCGAGCTGAAGCTATTACAGCTATGCGATCACTTAAAATTATACTGGGGGACTCTCGGATGCAAACCCTCCTGAGCGGCGTAACACTCAGGAGGTTATTAAAATGATCTGATTTTTTTGTTAACGATGCTCAGCAAATTGCACCCGTACTAGGCATATATCCTCATGACATACATATTAAAAAAAAAAAGCTGAGTCCCTAAGGTTCAGGTTCATTCATGTTTTACTTTTTTTTAAAAAAAAATGCTGTCACTGGTGCTTTTTTTTTCTTTTTTTGTAACTATAGGAGAGGGAACAGAAGGGATTAAAAACTATGGGGGAAGTTTCTTGTAATGTATTTTTGTCCACTGGATGGCGCTTAAAAATTTACCTGGATTTTACTCTACTTTTTATTGAATGAACATGGCCGTGATCACTCATGCATAGGCACTTTGATTGGTTTAGGGAGTACATTTTGCCTTTCACCAATAACTGCTGAGTAAGTCCCACCGTGAACAAGCGGCAACAGCGCTAATGCTCCAGCCACTGATTGATAGAACGAGACTGTACATCCTGTTTGCACTGTAAACTGGATGTGTATCTACATCCAGTTTGTGGCAACAGGTTAAATGTACTTAATCTAAATTTCTTGAACATCCATTGAGCATGACTAGTTTAAAGGACCACCACTGCAAAAAGTTAGCAAAATTTAAAATACATGTGTATGCATAAGTATAAAATTTACATTTGTGCCTGCTTAAAGGAGTCATCCGGGGGTGTTAAGAACAATAAGTGCTACTGACCCAGGGCTTCGTCCAGCCCCAAGCTCCCAGCATGTCCCTAACTGCAGCTCCGCAGTGAGCCGTTCGCCTGTGAAGCTTCCCAGTCCCCGGGCGATGACGTCAGGCCGACCTGTACTACGCGAGCGGCGCTGTCAATCACCGCCACGTGGAGCGGAACGTACTGCGCAGAATGGAGTTTAGAGAGTTTTAGGGTTGAGGCACCTGTCATGTGTATTCTTTTTAGTCACAAACTGAATCAAAAGCAATTAAATTTTCACATACAGTATTCTGTACCAAAATAGACTTGTAAAATGAAAACAAAGTGACAGAATATAAGAGAAAAACATGTATTTTTACCTTAGGAACTTGGCTTTCTAAATATGTATGCCATTAGGCTATTTTACTATTATTTTTGCAAATAAGGTCTCATAATCATCGATAGTGTACAATGAGAACGCAAAAACACAAAACAAAAAAAAAAGACACCTTTATTTCCAAATACAATATTGTCACCATACATTGTGCTAGGAACATAATCTAAATGTTGTAATAACCAGGATGGATGAGCAAATACAATTTGTGGATTTAACTTATAGCACTGTTTATTGTAAAGCTATATTTGATGTAAATGGAGAAATAGTGTGTTTTTTCTATTTTTTACCTAAATTTTCATTTAAAATACATAGAAAATAAGGTAATTACTAAACAAAATGTTCACACACTAAAAGCCTAATTTGTCCTGAAAAAAATATATAGATAATTTAGGTGTGCTTAGTCGTAATAAAGTTATTGATGAATAAATGGGAGCAGTGCTGATATGTGAGAATTGCTCTCATCCTGAAGTGGTTATAGCAGAAGGTATTTGCGATAATTCAGGTTGGAGAGAGCATATGATGTCTCCCACAATGCATCACTGCTGAATATACAAATCATCCTTTGATATCCCTGTAAGCTAACCACACCTCTAGAACCACTGGAATGCAATGATGTGTCAGCTTGTTAATTGTACAGAGCTACAATAATCCAACATGCATACAGACTGTTTGGGATTGGTTGATCCTCATCAGTGCATGGCATGGATTAATGTGGCTCTAAGGAGTAGAACTTGAAATACCCAGAGTTACAGACAACCCAGCAAGCTTCATGGTGAACCAGGACTCCTGGGAGTGTGTAAGAACACTCCTAGGAGTACTGGTTCACCAGGAGCTTGCAGGGTAGTCTGTAACTCTGCAATATAAAGCCTATACGATGTTCACAGTGCCTGCAGTGCAATCGACCGACATGCAGCACGGTGAAGAATTTTTTCATCGACTGTATGCAGCACAACTCGTGGGTAATGTGCAGTGCAACTTTTCTGTTCCTGCTTTTAAACGGAAAGCAATGCCCACTGTGAAATTAGCCTTATTCTTTTCAAAATGATACATTGGAAATGGCCATTAGAATTGTATTAAGAGCTGTAAGTGAAATGTATATTAAACTCCCTTTTGAAGATTATGACTAACTAGAGCGAACACCGGCAGGAAGCTATAGAATAGTAGTAGTAATAATAATACCAAAATGCACTTATACTCACTATCATCAAACACCCCAGCATTTGCAAGTAATAAGGTGATGATTTTTGGGTCCTTTTCAAGCTGCATTACATGTTTACTTTCATTAGATAGAAGTGTGCAAACATTAATTGCAAAGTCCACTTCATTAGGGAGGCCTGATAAAAGTGAAAGCACCAGTTTGTTGTAATCATTTGGTGTGTTGAAGTCCATGGTAAGCCCATAACTTTGTCGCAAATAATCTGTAACATAAAAAAAAAAAAAAGGTGTAAAAAGAGGGGTGCACACAGATCAGTAACAGTCCTGTCATACAATCAAATGATCACCTGAAAAGTGGTTTGGCAGAATGTTCTACAATGTCATAAAAAAAAAAAATCTTTATTTTGATACACAACATCAATTCACGTTAAAAATTAGATCTATCCCTTTAAAAAAAAGCAATACACGAGCAATACTCAACATAACTGTCCAGAGGCTTCACCCGACTGAGGTAGCCATCTAACTTTTTTGTGTGGTCTGGCTTCAGGTACCCTTTAAGTACATTTTAGCCAAATACCCATAATCGAAAGGTTATGATTATTATTTATTGATTTATATAGCACCAACATGTGCTGGACAATAAAGTTATAGACAATGATAATAGGGGTAAAAGATGACACAGTTAATAAGCAGTAAGGCACACAATGCCATATCATGCACTGGAGTAGTAATTCAAGTAATTCAGGTTTACGTTATTCTGTGAGCAAGATGCATCATCAGGTAAGATACAAAAGGCGGTAGAGCCCTGCCAAAAGACTTACAATCTAAAAGAAGGGAGTGGTAACATGATAGGAGAAGTGTCGAGAGGTTTTCAGCAGAGAGAGTTAGGGGATAGGCGAGGTGGGTTGAAGAGGTGAGTTTTGAGGGTTTGTTTGAAGGTATTGAAGGAGGGGGCAAGACTGATGGGCAGTGAGAGAAAGTTCCAGAGGATGGGAGTGCCTCTAGAAAAGTCCTGTAGTCGCACATGGAAGTGCGAGATGTGTGGGGTGGTTAGTAGAAGGTCGATGGAGAATTTAAGTGGGCAGCCAGGAGTGTATCTGCTGACCAGGTCAGAGATGTAGGTCGGGCAGGATTTGTGTATAAATAGTAGGCCAGACATAGGATCTTGAAGCTGATTCTAAAGCAGATCAGCAGTTAGTGGAAGGATTTGCAAAGGGGAGTCAGGCAGATGGAGTGGTAGGACAAATTTAGTCAGGATGATGCATTCACGGTGGATTGTAGGGTGTAGGGTAGCGGTTCAGAGCGAAGCCTGACAGGAGGGCGTTGCAGTAGACAAGATGGGAGATGATGAGGGCATGAACAAGAAGTTTAACGGTGTCCGGTGTCAGGAAGGGGCGGATCTTGGAGATGTTGCATAAATGATAATTGCAGGCCCTAGTAACGGTTTGGATGTGGGGCGCGAACAAAAGGGCCGAGTCCAAAGTGACACCCAGGCAGCAGGCCTGTGCGGATGATTATACAGTTGACAGTGACAATGTCTATGGGCGCAAGATTGTACGGGGCAGAAAGTTATGAGTTGTTTTATAGAGGTTTAACTTCAGGAACCAGGCTGACATCCACGATGAGATGGTTAAAGAGAACCCGAGGTGTGTTTAAAGAATGTTATCTGCATACAGAGGCTGAATCTGCCTTTACAGCCCAGCTTCTGTTGCTATCCCAAACCCCCCTAAGGTCCCCCTGCACTCTGCAATCCCCCATAAATCACAGCCGTGCTGTGAGGCTGTATCTGTAGTGTCAGTCTCGGCTGCTCCCCCGCCTCCTGCATAGCTCCGGTCCCTGCCCCCGTTCCTTCCCTCCAATCAGCAGGGAGGGAAGGGATGCAGGCGGGGACCGGAGTTCTGCAGGAGGCGGGGAGAGCAGCAGACTGACACTATAGAGATAAACACAGCCAGCTCTGACAAGCTGTTTGTCAGCAGTGTGGCTGTAATTTATGAGGGATTGCAGAGTGCAGGGGGACCTTAGGGGGGTTTGGGATAGCAACAGAGGCTGGGCTGTATAGGCAGATCCAGCCTCTGTATGCAGATAACATTCTTCAAACCCACCTCGGGTTCTCTTTAACCTCCTCAGCGGTATGGACGAATATATCCGTCCATCACCGCCGGAGGTCGCCGCTCAGGCCCTGCTGGGCCGATTTTTACAAACTAAAAAGCAGCACACGCAGCCGGCACTTTGCCAGCCGCGTGTGCTGCCTGATCGCCGCCGCTCTGCGGCGATCCGCCGCGAGCAGCGGCGAAAGAGGGTCCCCCCAGCCGCCCGAGCCCTGCGTAGCCGGAACAAAAGTTCCGGCCAGCGCTAAGGGCTGGATCGGAGGCGGCTGACGTCAGGACGCCGGCTGACGTCCATGACGTCACTCCGCTCATCGCTATGGCGACGATGTAAGCAAAACAAGGAAGGCCGCTCATTGCGGCCTTCCTTGTTTATTCTGGGCGCCGGAGGCGATCGGAAGAACGCCTCCGGAGCGCCCTCTAGTGGGCTTTCATGCAGCCAACTTTCAGTTGGCTGCATGAAACAGTTCTTTTTTAATAAAAAAAAAAATCTCCCGCAGCCTCCCTGGCGATCTTAATAGAACGCCAGGGAGGTTAAGAGGCAGGAGGATACCTGTTCCATGGTGGTGGTGAGATCTGTGGTATGGAAGTAGACCTGTAATTGGCATATAAGTGGTAGCTGAAGCTCAGGAAGGGGATAAGCTTGCTGATCAGAGGTGGTGTAAAGAAAGAACAGCAAGAGGTCAAGAACACAGCCTTCTGGGACCCCAAATGAGAGAAGGGTGGAGGTTGAAGAGGAAGCCGTGGAGGACTTAAAGGAACAATTTGAAGTATAGTCTTTATGGTTTGAGTAAAAGTTCAAAGGTTATAAATAGTTGATTTGTTTAAAGTTCTTGTAACGTTTAGTAGAGTGGTGGCTCACAGTACCCTGTACCAAATGACGGCGTCCCGCATGGAGTGAAGTCACAAATGTTTGTAAAAGCGTGGTGCTTGATTTGATATACCTATGGCTGTGGAAGAGATTGGAACACCTTCATTCAATGACTTGGGAAAAAGTGAAATATGTCTAACCCAGTGATAGGTCATCTCCACCTGTTTAATAGTAAGCTTCATTTAATAAAATCAGACGTAAGAATTATTTTTGAGTTTGCCATTAAATGAACTTTGTCCACTGTAAGAATGAAAAGTTTGCTTACCTGGTACAACGTGCTGCTGGTAGTTATAGGTACATGGTATTGCACCAATGGGAAGCTGCTGTTTGGGATTACCAGGCTGAACTTCATCATCATCTTCTCCAAAGTGATGTACCTTCTCATATTTCTCCAAATACCTTAAAACAAATATTCCAAAGACATTAAAGTAGTCCCTTCAGTTTTGCTTATGAGAAAAGTTAATATGAAACTTCAGTTTACATAAGAAAGGCAAAACTGTCCACATTAACTGAATATGCTTTGAACATTTTATTAACATTATCCTTTTATCTCCCTCATACAAGAAGATGAAAATGTGGGGCGGTTTGCTTCTCCAAAGAGATGCACTCTGCAGATTAAATAGAGTAATAGAATGTTAAAATTGTTTTAGGGTTTTACAATTTGTGGCAAATAAAAAGAATAAAAAAAGCCAAAGATGGCTGCATATTAAAAATGAATGTTTATTTTTAGAACATCAAATTTTAGCCGTCTAACGTAACACTGATAAATAATAAAGTAGATTTTAATGAAAGTGGAATTTGCCGTTTCTTTAGAATGTACGGTTTCAAATGTTTCATGCATGTCTGTGCTGCTAACATACCACCCACCCATACAACCAAGCTGTAGATATAAACCAAATTACCATTTCACAGCCACCAAAAGGCTGGTTGGTCACATGGCTCGTGTGTATTTCCAGGTCTCCTTCAGATCAGTACTCTGAAAGTGTCGAGTGAAACCTTGTGTGCTGCTCTTTCAGGGAGGATTCCACAGGCGACCATCCACAACCAACATACAGTGCAACTGTTTCGTGTCCCCCTCCCACCCTTTGTCAAGTTCAAAGGGTGGGGACACCCGAAAGAGTTACACTGTATGTTGGTTGGCTCAAATAAAGAGCGTTTGTGCGCTGAAAACCTTGTGGAAATTTTTCATATTCATTGAGGACTTGGGGAATCCTCTGTTTGCTGTGCACACCTCCTGTATATATCTTTCTATCTACAGTTTTTTTTTTTACTCCCCATCCGTTCGTTATACTGTAACTATACTTTAATAAGACAAGCAGCACTTTCCAGACAACAATTGCAGGATAATTATATGTAATGATAAGGTATCCCATTTCAGCCAGGCAATACTGAAAGCTGTACAGTCTAATTGCTGTGACTAGAGGTGCACTTTAACAATATTTAAATAAAACAAAAAAGACTCCGTTTATTAAGATAACTTTTTATAGGTTTTGTCTGGGTTAAAAAGTTTGTAATTTATTTAATTAAAAAATTTAAAAATCATAATAGCACAGCTATAACCATTAGGCTGAGTTCATATTGCACAGTCAAAAACTGATCAGTTTTTGTTTGTTACATTTGGGGATCAATTTTTCATTTGTGTGTTTCATTCTCTGTTGCCACCTACTCGGTCCATTCAATACACAATTATCGCAGACTAATTAAAAACTTGTCCTCCGTTCATTAAAACAAACTAATCCGTTCTGAACAGAGCCTATAGCTTTGTATAGGATCCATTCACTTTCATTTGTTTGGAATGTTATATGAACCCAACCTTACCCCAAGCTTACACAGTTTAAAGTGACACTGAAGCGAAAAGAAAAAAAAAACCTCATGATATAATTGATTGTGTAATACAGATAAATAATAGAACATAAGTAGCAAAGAAAATAGTGTCATTTTTATTTTCAGGTATATAGCTTTTTCTTTTTTTATAACATTGCATCATTCTCTAATAATTGCCGTTTCCACAATACACTCAGCATGTTAAATGATTTCACGGAGCAGGCTAATTGACCCTTTAAACTTTTCTCTGCAGAAAAACCATAAACAAAGCAGAAACAATAAGAGACAGTTGAGAAGTGCTTCAAAAAACAGTGCTGTCCATGATAAAGTCCCAGAGCTCACAGAAGCTCATTTGCATAGATAACTGAAGTTTCTTTAAGCTGGCCATACACTGGCCCGATTTGCGGCCGTTTCGACAGCAGATTCGATCACTGGGGTTCGCGCTAAACGCACCCGCCGATTCTATTTCCTCCCGAAATCGGATCGGTCCGTCGATCGCGCCGTGTGGAAAAATACCGTTGATTGCCCGCGGGTAGGGAGCGTGTCGCTAGCGGCGGCCGATCCGGTATACATTACCTGACGCTGGCTCCCGGGCATCTTCTCCGCGCTGCACCGCTCTGTTCCTGCTTCCATCCCAGCGTACATTAACTTTCTGTGTCACTGCAGTGACCAGGAAGTTCAGATAGAGGGCGCTCTAGGGAGTGTACGCTGGGATGCGGTGTACGCTGGGATGCGGTGCGGGGTGCAGCGCGGAGAAGAGGACCCGGAGCCAGCTTTAGGTAATGTATGGGAAGGGGGGGGGGGGGGGGGGGGGGACAGGCGGCAGGAGCAGCTCAACAGATTGTGATCGGTTTCAGGCTGAAACCGATTCACAATCTGTTTGCAGTAAAGGCAGCCATACGATCCCTCTCTGATCAGATTCGATCAGATAGGGATCTGTCAGCTGGTCGATCTAATGGCAAATCGACCAGTGTATGGCTACCTTAACTCTTCCTGTACTGGAAACAATATGAGACTCATATCTGTGCTAATAATGTTTTATTTCTTAGCAGTACTACATATACAAATCATATCAAGTTTATTTTCACTTCAGATTCCCTTTAAAGTTCCTAAAAAATCATCCTGCTGATTTTCTTTGCTAGTGTTCACACGCCTTGCATTTTGCAATCAATAAAGAAATATAGAATTATAATTTGTATAACTTCTTTCCCATATCAATATATATTTAAAGGATTAGGAGGTACAATACATAAAGATGTCATGTTTTATGTGCCGACTCCACAGCCCTGGTTTCTGTCATATGGACCTTTGTATATTACTACTTCTTCCAACACCCATGTGTCATTTCTGCTGTAGATTTGTTCAGACAAGAATCAGCATCGACAAGAATCAGTAGCTTTTCAGCAATAACTGAGCAAAATCAGAGATGGTTACTGGGATACAAATAATACTGGTTTGCGTGCAGATTGTATGCCACTAGGTGTCATAATAAGTACACTTCCTGTCAGTTTCAATACACCTAATTCTAAACTGCATACAATTTGCATTCAATAAGGAATTATTAACAGCTCATTGACCATCTCTAGCTACTATAAGGGCAGTGGCGTACCTACCATACGGCTGCAGGTGCTCACAGTACCGGATGTAGCCGTTGCTAGGGGTGCCGCTGCAGTGCTCAGTCACTGTTCTTCCACCTGGGATCTTTTCTCATAGTTTGGGCAACATATGGGAAAATAGCAGCAGGCAGTGCAGGGGACTGTACTACTACCTGCGCAGAGGTAGTACCCCCCCCTTCCCCGGGCAATGTGTCTTCTCACTTGCTACACACAGCCTGCAGTGAGTGAATGTGCAGAGCAGCAGGGTGAGTAGAGAGAATGATTACTGTGCTGCAGCTGGGACATTAGCAGGGGGAGGTGGAAGAATGTGTTTAATGCTTCAGAAGTTGCCTGTCATTACGTGCCATGGCCGCTGTAATACCAGAGTGCCCTGGAGTCCTGGACTATTGATTACTTATCCTGGTCAGAGTAATTAATGAATAATGCAGGGCAGTCTGCTGTTGCAGAAACCAGTAATACAGGTGCTGACAGCCAACTTCTGTATTGAGCAGAGAAGCAAGCTCCAGGCAATTTAGATTAGCTTGATTGCAGGTAATCTTATCTTTTCTCAGCTCCCCCTCCCATTCTGTTGTCTTCCCCCACGACCCTTTCCTCTTTTCAGATTTTAGTGGTTTCTTTTAACAGCACTGAGCACCAGCACGTTAAACAGCACTGGTGAGGTCTGCAGTTCTGGCGAGAGGTCTTCCTGCCATTCTCCTCTCTCACCAGGCTCTCGTGTATTGTGCCTCTACCTTTTTATCCCCTCCACCTATGCATCCACCTCTTTCATATGTCCGCCTTTTCTGTCCTCAGAGGAGCTCACAACCTAATCGTACCATAGTCATAGTCTAATGTTCTACCATATTGTTATGTATTTATATAGCACTGGAGTCTTCTATAGCACTGTATAGAGTAGAGAGTTTACTAACAGTTAGCTCAGTCCACAACCTGATGACTCCTTTTCCCCAAGAATCCCCCAAAATTTGCAGCAAAACGCTCTGCGCCCCAACCCGTCAACCTTCACAACAAAACATTGTTTGGGGCTTTTTGGGGGGAGGGGTAATCTGAAAATGATCAGCACCGGGTGTCAAATTCCCCAGGTATGCCATTGTATGAGGGTCATTTATGGAGTCTGGAAAACAAAAGTTATTCAGCAAACCTAAAAAAAGCATTCCAAACATGGCTATTAGGTGGCAAAAAAACTGCATTAGTAAATCAACCCCATCTGTCAAATTAAGCCTGTGTTTTTCTATTAAATTACAGCCACAAAACAGTATTCTGTGAAAGAAGAAAATAAGTGCTAGCCTACAGGGAGTACAGAATTATTGGGCAAGTGGTATTTTTGAGGAAAAATGTTATTATTGAACAACAACCATGTTCTCAATGAACCCAAAACACTCATTAATATCAAAGCTGAATATTTTTGAAAGTAGTTTTTAGTTTGTTTTTAGTTTTAGCTATTTTAGGGGGATATCTGTGTGTGCAGGTGACTATTACTGTGCATAATTATTAGGCAACTTAACAAAAAACAAATATATACCCATTTCAATTATTTATTTTTACCAGTGAAACCAATAGAACATCTCAACAAATATACATTTCTGACATTCAAATACAAAACAAAAACAAATCAGTGACCAATATAGCCACCTTTCTTTGCAAGGACACTCAAAAGCCTGCCATCCATGGATTCTGTCAGTGTTTTGATCTGTTCACCATCAACATTGCGTGCAGCAGCAACCACAGCCTCCCAGACACTGTTCAGAGAGGTGTCCCGTTTTCCCTCCTTGTAAATCTCACATTTTATGATGGACCACAGGTTCTCAATGGGGTTCAGATCAGGTGAACAAGGAGGCAATGTCATTAGTTTTTCTTCTTTTATACCCTTTGCCAGCCACGCTGCGGAGTACCTGGACGCGTGTGATGGAGCATTGTCCTGAATGAAAATCATGTTTTTCTTGAAGGATGCAGACTTCTTCCTGTACCACTGCTAGAAAGAGGTGTCTTCCAGAAACTGGCAGTAGGACTGGGAGTTGAGCTTGACTCCATCCTCAACCCGAAAAGGCCCCACAAGCTCATCTATGATTATACCAGCCCAAACCAGTACTCCACCTCCACCTTGCTGGCGTCTGAGTCGGACTGGAGCTCTCTGCCCTTTACCAATCCAGCCACGGGCCCATCCATCTGGCCCATCAAGACTCACTCTCATTTCATCAGTCCATAAAACCTTAGAAAAATCAGTCTTGAGATATTTCTTGGCCCAGTCTTGACGTTTCAGCTTGTGTGTCTTGTTCAGTGGTGGTCATCTTTCAGCCTTTCTTACCTTGGCCATGTCTCTGAGTATTGCACACCTTGTGCTTTTGGGCACTCCAGTGATGTTGCAGCTCTGAACTATGGCCAAACTGGTGGCAAGTGGCATCTTGGCAGCTTCACGCTTGACTTTTCTCAGTTCATGGGCAGTTATTTTGTGCCTTGGTTTTTCCACACGCTTCTTACGACCCTGTTGACTATTTTGAATCAAACGCTTGATTGTTCAATGATCACGCTTCAGAGGCTTTGCAATTTTAAGAGTGCTGCATCCCTTTGCAAGATATCTCACTATATTTGACTTTTCTGAGCCTGTCAAGTCCTTCTTTTGACCCATTTTTCCAAAGGAAAGGAAGTTGCCTAATAATTATGCACACCTGATATAGGGTGTTGATGTCATTAGACCACACCCCTTCTCATTACAGAGATGCACATCACCTAATATGCTTAATTGGTAGTAGGCTTTGGAGCCTATACAGCTTGGAGTAAGACAACATGCACAAAGAGGATGATGTGGTCAAAATACTCATTTGCCTAATAATTCTGCACTCCCTGTATTTATGAAAAACTAACAGTTGCTGCTAACACACGACTTTATTGCAGTTGATGTAACACAGAATTCAATAGTATAAGCATAAATATGTCTAAGAATATGCAGATTAGAGAGATGCAACAGAAGATTGTAGTTAATGCCCTGAACAACTCAGATTGGTGAAAATGCAGTACAGTGACATAGATCAGCATCATGTAACAAAAGACTGTTCATGGATAAGGCACGCTACAAACATTTTTCATAATATAAAAACTATTTATACCACAGTCTACAACACAAAGGCCCTACAGGCTAGCTCTGCATTAATTTGCTTTTGTGACTTAAAAGTCAATGGGAAACAATAAAATGATTTTGAGAAAAAAAAAGTAAATTGAAATCTATTGAAAAAAAAAAAAAAAAAAAAAAAAAAAACCACATACTTACCAAAGGGGAGGGAAGGCTCTGGGTTCTATAGAGCCTTCCCGCTCCTCTCTCAGTCCCCTCGTTGCAGCAGCAGCTCGTCCATTTGAAACCCCCGCCACAGGGGACTTCGGAAGTCTTTGGGAGCCGCGTCCTCTCGAAGACAGACGGCTTCATACTGCGCTTGCGCATGCGCAGTATGGAGCAGCCCATCTTCGGGAGCACTCAGCTCCCAAAGACTTCCAAAGCCTCACTTTGGCGGTGGAGAGAGCAGTATTTGACCAAATTGGTCGAGTGCTGCTATGGTGGAGCCAGTGCATGAACGGGGACCAAGACAGGAGAGGAAAGGCTCTGGGTCCTGGCTGATTTGTCTTTAATAGATTACCAATGACTGTCATGCAAATAACAAAAAAAGAAATTTGAAGGAGCATCATCAGTCACCAAAACTATCAATCCAATATAGACAGATTAGCAAAATATATTTTGTAAAATGCACCTTTCAAGCAAATCTGAAAAGCATCTTTTAACCTTTAGAGGACTGCTCCATGGCAATTGGAGTGGGTGCAACGGCAGCCCCAGGACCGCCTAATTCCGATCAGCGTGCAATCCTGGGGCGGAGTCTGCAGGGGATCGCGCGCCGATGCACGCGCATCCCTGCTTGAATGACAAAGCGCCGCTCCGTCATCAGCCTTCCAGCGGCGATCGCCGCGAGGAGACTAATGCTGGGGATACGCGGTATTTTTCTGTACCGTGTGTCGACCAGCTGATCCGGCCAGCTGATAATATTCAGCTGGCCCGATCATGCCGCTCGACCCGTGCCCGCTTGATTCCCGCCGACTGACAGTGGCAGGGAATGGAGCGGTGATGAGGAAGCGCCGGCGGGGACGAGCGGCAAACGATCCGCGCGGACGAGCAGGGATGCGCCGGCATCAAGCCGCTGGCTCGATCCGGTGCAATAAACGAGCAAAACCGCCGTCTAATTACCATGTACAGTGCTGCAATCTACAGCAGCGCTGTACTGGGGACTGTAGCTATTCCCCTGGGGGACTCAGAAGCAATCCGCTGCGCACAGCCGATTGCTGTAATTGGCTTGTAAAAATAAAAAATTAAAATAAAGCACATTTATAATTTATTTAAAAAAAAAAAAAAAAAAGGAAAAAAAAAATATTTAAAATAAAAAACATTGGAGGAGTGAGAAAAGGTAGAGGTGGGGTAATCTTTTGTGTGCTGAGTTGTGCAGCCCTGCAGTGAGGCCTTAAAGCTGCAGTGGCCTATTTAGTGAAAAATTGCCTGGTCTTTAGGGGGTTTAAAGCTAATGGGAACCGGTTTAAAAAAAAAAAAAAAAGAGTCAGATACTCACCTAAGGAGAGGGAGGCTCTGGGTCCCATAGAGCATTCCCTCTCCTCTCCCGGTGCCCGCTGCTATCCTGGCTCCCCGTAGCGGTATTCGACTGTTTCGATCAAATACCGCTGTCTCCCGGCCGAAGGAAGGCTCCGGGAAATGCTTCAGGAGCCCGAATGCTCCCGAAGACGGGCCGCTCTACACTGCGCATGCGCCCTCTATGACGCACTTGTGTGTGTGCCGCCTGTTTTTGGGAGGACTCGGCTCCCGAAGTTCCCCCCGGCGGGGGATATGAACGGAGGAGCCAGCGCAGCACCAGGGGCACCGGGAGAGGAGAGGGATGGCTCATTAGGACCGAGCCTTCCCTCTCCTGAGGTGAGTATCTGCCTTTTTTTTTTTTTTTAACTGGGTTACATTAGCTTTAAGCCTGTGGTCCTTAAGTGGTTTAACTGTCCCTTGCAACTCTTGAAAAAAGACAGTACCATGTGGTCTTCCTACGTACTGTTTAAGATTCAATCTTCCCCCATTAAATAAAAAAAAAAAAGTGGGTTAAAAAGACATCTTAGTACATACAGGATCTTCTCAAAAAAATTAGCATATTGTGATAAAGTTCATTATTTTCAGTAATGTACTGATAAACATTAGACTTTCGTGTATTTTAGATTCATTACACACAACTGAAGTAGTTCAAGCCTTTTATTGTTTTTCTTATTGATGATTTTGGCATACAGCTCATGAAAACCCAAAATTAGCATATTTCATCCGACCAATAAAAGAAAAGTGTTTTTTTTTTAAAGACAACCTTCAAATAATTATGTTCAGTTATGCACTCAATACTTGGTCGGCAATCATTTTGCAGAAATGACTGCTTCAATGCGGCGTGGCATGGAGGCAATCAGCCTGTGGCACTGCTCAGGTGTTATGGAGGCCCAGGATGCTTCGATAGTGGCCTTAAACTCATCCAAAGTGTTTTGCGTCTCTGAACTTTCTCTTCACAATATCCCACAGATTATCTATGGGATTCAGGTCAGGAGAGTTGGCAGGCCAATTGAGCACAGTAATACCATGGTCAGTAAACCATTTACTAGTGGTTTTGGCACTGTGAGCAGGTGCCAGGTCATGCTGAAAAATGAAATCATCTCCATAAAGCTTTTCAGCAGATGGAAGCATGAAGTGCTCCAAAATCTCCTGATAGCTAGCTGCATTGCACAGTGGACCAACACCAGCAGCTGACATGGCACCCCAGACCGTCACTGACTGTGGGTACTTGACACTGGACTTCAGGCATCTTGGCATTTCCCTCTCCCCAGTTTTCCTCCAGACTCTGGCACCTTCATTTCCGAATGACATGTAAAAGTTGCTTTCATCCGGAAAAAGTACTTTGGACCACTGAGCAACAGTCGAGTGCTGCTCCTCTGTAGCACAGGTCAGGGGCTTCTACCGCTGTTTCTGGTTCAAAAGTGGGTTCATGCTTCCATCTGCTGAAAAGCTTTATGGAGATGAAGATTTCATTTTCCAGCACGACCTGGCACCTGCTCACAGTGCCAAAACCACTGGTAAATGGTTTACAGACCATGGTATTACTGTGCTCAATTGGCCTGCCAACTCTCCTGACCTCAACACCATAGAGAACCTGTGGGATATTGTGAAGAGAAAGTTGAGAGACGCAAGACCCAACACTCTGGATGAGCTTAAAGGGACTCCGAGCAGTGCAGAAACTATGGAAAGATGTATATCATTTTAAAGCTCTCTTTCTCCTCTTTCCAATGATATATAAACCGCCGCACTACACCTTTTAGTTTTCGCTATTTTCGCAATTGAAATTGCCGCGGTTGCAATTTCAATCGTGCAAATAGAGAAAACTAAAAGGCGTAGGGCGACGAAAAGAGGAGAAAGAGAGCTTTAAAATGATATCCATCTTTCCATAGTTACATTGTATTACACAGGGCGACTTTTTCTGCTGAATGGAGCTGCTGACACTGGGGAAAGTGTCGCCCTGTGTAATACAAGTAACTATGGAAAGATGGATATCATTTTAAAGCTCTCTTTCTCCTCTTTCTGGCGACACCTAAATCATCGCCCTACGCCTTTTAGTTTTCTCTATTTTCGCGATTGAAATCGCGGCCGCAGCAATTTCAATCGCGAAAATAGCGAAAACTAAAAGGCGTAGGGCGGTGGTTTATATATCATTGGAAAGAGGAGAAAGAGCTTTAAAATGATATGCATCTTTCCATAGTTTCTGCACTGCTCGGAGTCCCTTTAAAGCCGCTAACGAAGCATCCTGGGCCTCCATAACA